>NW_027139709.1:0-110606 GCF_035084215.1 Heptranchias perlo | reverse complement strand
TTACACCGTCCATCAAACACTCCCTCTACACCGTCCATCAAACACTCCCTCTACACCGTCCATCAAACACTCCCTCTACACCGTCCATCAAACACTCCCTCTACACCGTCCATCAAACACTCCCTCTACACCGTCCATCAAACACTCCGTCCACACCGTCCATCAAACACTCCCTCTACACCGTCCATCAAACACTCCCTCTACACCGTCCATCAAACACTCCCTCTACACCGTCCATCAAACACTCCCTCTACACCGCCCATCAAACACTCCCTCTACACCGTCCCATCAAACACTCCCTCTACACCGTCCATCAAACACTCCCTCTGCACCTTCCATCAAACACTCCCTCAACACCGTCCATCAAACACTCCCTCTACACCGTCCATCAAACACTCCCTCTACACCGTCCATCAAACACTCCCTCTACACCGTCCATCAAACACTCCCTCTGCACCGTCCATCAAACACTCCCTCTGCACCTTCCATCAAACACTCCCTCTACACCGTCCATCAAACACTCCCTCTGCACCTTCCATCAAACACTCCCTCTACACCGTCCCATCAAACACTCCCTCTACACCGTCCATCAAACACTCCCTCTACACCGTCCATCAAACACTCCCTCTACACCGCCCATCAAACACTCCCTCTACACCGTCCATGAAACACTCCCTCTACACCGTCCATCAAACACTCCCTCTACACCGTCCATCAAACACTCCCTCTACACCGTCCATGAAACACTCCCTCTACACCGTCCATCAAACACTCCCTCTACACCGTCCATCAAACACTCCCTCTACACCGTCCATCAAACACTCCCTCTACACCGCCCATCAAACACTCCCTCTACACCGTCCATGAAACACTCCCTCTACACCGTCCATCAAACACTCCCTCTACACCGTCCATCAAACACTCCCTCTACACCGTCCATCAAACACTCCCTCTACACCGTCCCATCAAACACTCCCTCTACACCGTCCATCAAACACTCCCTCTACACCGTCCATCAAACACTCCCTCTACACCGTCCATCAAACACTCCCTCTACACCGTCCATCAAACACTCCCTCTACACCGTCCATCAAACACTCCCTCTACACCGTCCATCAAACACTCCCTCTACACCGTCCATCAAACACTCCCTCTACACCGTCCATCAAACACTCCCTCTACACCGTCCATCAAACACTCCCTCTACACCGTCCATCAAACACTCCCTCTACACCGTCCATCAAACACTCCCTCTACACCGTCCATCAAACACTCCCTCTACACCGTCCATCAAACACTCCCTCTACACCGTCCATCAAACACTCCCTCTACACCGTCCATCAAACACTCCCTCTACACCGTCCATCAAACACTCCCTCTACACCGTCCATCAAACACTCCCTCCACACCGTCCATCAAACACTCCCTCCACACCGTCCATCAAACACTCCCTCTACACCGTCCATCAAACACTCCCTCTACACCGTCCATCAAACACTCCCTCCACACCGTCCATCAAACACTCCCTCTACACCGTCCATCAAACACTCCCTCTACACCGTCCCATCAAACACTCCCTCCACACCGTCCATCAAACACTCCCTCTACACCGTCCATCAAACACTCCCTCTACACCGTCCATCAAACACTCCCTCTACACCGTCCATCAAACACTCCCTCTGCACCGTCCATCAAACACTCCCTCTACACCGTCCATCAAACACTCCCTCTACACCGTCCATCAAACACTCCCTCTACACCGTCCATCAAACACTCCCTCTACACCGTCCATCAAACACTCCCTCTACACCGTCCCATCAAACACTCCCTCCACACCGTCCATCAAACACTCCCTCTACACCATCCATCAAACACTCCCTCTACACCGTCCCATCAAACACTCCCTCTACACCGTCCATCAAACACTCCCTCTACACCTGTCCATCAAACACTCCCTCGACACCGTCCATCAAACACTCCCTCTACACCGTCCATCAAACACTCCCTCTACACCGTCCATCAAACACTCCCTCTACACCGTCCATCAAACACTCCCTCTACACCGTCCCATCAAACACTCCCTCTACACCGTCCATCAAACACTCCCTCTACACCGTCCATCAAACACTCCCTCTACACCGTCCATCAAACACTCCCTCTACACCGTCCCATCAAACACTCCCTCTACACCGTCCATCAAACACTCCCTCTACACCGTCCATCAAACACTCCCTCTACACCGTCCATCAAACACTCCCTCGACACCGTCCATCAAACACTCCCTCTACACCGTCCATCAAACACTCCCTCTACACCGTCCATCAAACACTCCCTCTACACCGTCCATCAAACACTCCCTCTACACCGTCCATCAAACACTCCCTCTACACCGTCCATCAAACACTCCCTCTACACCGTCCATCAAACACTCCCTCCACACCGTCCATCAAACACTCCCTCTACACCGTCCATCAAACACTCCCTCTACACCGTCCATCAAACACTCCCTCTACACCGTCCATCAAACACTCCCTCTACACCGTCCATCAAACACTCCCTCAACACCGTCCATCAAACACTCCCTCTACACCGTCCATCAAACACTCCCTCTACACCGTCCATCAAACACTCCCTCTACACCGTCCATCAAACACTCCCTCTACACCGTCCATCAAACACTCCCTCCACACCGTCCATCAAACACTCCCTCTACACCGTCCATCAAACACTCCCTCCACACCGTCCATCAAACACTCCCTCTACACCGTCCATCAAACACTCCCTCTACACCGTCCATCAAACACTCCCTCTACACCGTCCCATCAAACACTCCCTCTACACCGTCCATCAAACACTCCCTCTACACCGTCCATCAAACACTCCCTCTACACCGTCCATCAAACACTCCCTCTACACCGTCCCATCAAACACTCCCTCCACACCGTCCATCAAACACTCCCTCTACACCGTCCATCAAACACTCCCTCTACACCGTCCATCAAACACTCCCTCTACACCGTCCATCAAACACTCCCTCTACACCGTCCCATCAAACACTCCCTCCACACCGTCCATCAAACACTCCCTCCACACCGTCCATCAAACACTCCCTCCACACCGTCCATCAAACACTCCCTCTACACCGTCCATCAAACACTCCCTCTACACCGTCCATCAAACACTCCCTCTACACCGTCCATCAAACACTCCCTCCACACCGTCCATCAAACACTCCCTCTACACCGTCCATCAAACACTCCCTACACCGTCCATCAAACACCCTCTCTCCCTCTACACCGTCCATCAAACACTCCCTCCACACCGTCCATCAAACACTCCCTCTACACCGTCCATCAAACACTCCCTCTACACCGTCCATCAAACACTCCCTCTACACCGTCCATCAAACACCCCTCCTCAACTCTACACCGTCCATCAAACACTCCCTCTACACCGTCCATGAAACACTCCCTCCACACCGTCCATCAAACACTCCCTCCACACCGTCCATCAAACACTCCCTCTACACCGTCCATCAAACACTCCCTCCACACCGTCCATCAAACACTCCCTCCACACCGTCCATCAAACACTCCCTCTACACCGTCCATCAAACACTCCCTCTACACCGTCCATCAAACACTCCCTCCACACCGTCCATCAAACACTCCCTCCACACCGTCCATCAAACACTCCCTCTACACCGTCCATCAAACACTCCCTCTACACCGTCCATCAAACACTCCCTCTACACTGTCCCATCAAACACTCCCTCCACACAGTCCATCAAACACTCCCTCCACACCGTCCATCAAACACTCCCTCTACACCGTCCATCAAACACTCCCTCTACACCGTCCATCAAACACTCCCTCCACACCGTCCATCAAACACTCCCTCCACACCGTCCATCAATCAAACACTCCCTCAACATCGTCCATCAAACACTCCCTCTACACCGTCCATCAAACACTCCCTCAACATCGTCCATCAAACACTCCCTCTACACCGTCCATCAAACACTCCCTCCACACCGTCCATCAAACACTCCCTCCACACCGTCCATCAAACACTCCCTCTACACCGTCCATGAAACACTCCCTCTACACCGTCCATCAAACACTCCCTCTACACCGTCCATCAAACACTCCCTCTACACCGTCCATCAAACACTCCCTCTACACCGTCCATCAAACACTCCCTCTACACCGTCCATCAAACACTCCCTCTACACCGTCCATCAAACACTCCCTCTACACCGTCCATCAAACACTCCCTCTACACCGTCCATCAAACACTCCCTCCACACAGTCCCATCAAACACTCCCTCTACACCGTCCATCAAACACTCCCTCCACACAGTCCATCAAACACTCCCTCCACACCGTCCATCAAACACTCCCTCTACACCGTACATCAAACACTCCCTCTACACTGTCCATCAAACACTCCCTCTACACCGTCCATCAAACACTCCCTCTACACCGTCCATCAAACACACCCTCTACACCGTCCATCAAACACTCCCTCTACACCGTCCATCAAACACTCCCTCCACACAGTCCCATCAAACACTCCCTCTACACCGTCCATCAAACACTCCCTCCACACAGTCCATCAAACACTCCCTCTACACCGTCCATCAAACACTCCCTCTACACCGTCCATCAAACACTCCCTCTACACCGTCCATCAAACACTCCCTCTACACCGTCCATCAAACACTCCCTCTACACTGTCCATCAAACACTCCCTCTACACCGTCCATCAAACACTCCCTCCACACAGTCCATCAAACACTCCCTCTACACCGTCCATCAAACACTCCCTCTACACCGTCCATCAAACACTCCCTCTACACTGTCCATCAAACACTCCCTCCACACCGTCCATCAAACACTCCCTCTACACCGTCCATCAAACACTCCCTCTACACCGTCCATGAAACACTCCCTCTACACTGTCCATCAAACACTCCCTCCACACCGTCCATCAAACACTCCCTCTACACCGTCCATCAAACACTCCCTCTACACCGTCCATCAAACACTCCCTCTACACCGTCCATCAAACACACCCTCTACACCGTCCATCAAACACACCCTCTACACCGTCCATCAAACACACCCTCTACACCGTCCATCAAACACTCCCTCTACACTGTCCATCAAACACTCCCTCCACACCGTCCATCAAACACTCCCTCTACACCGTACATCAAACACTCCCTCTACACTGTCCATCAAACACTCCCTCTACACCGTCCATCAAACACTCCCTCTACACCGTCCATCAAACACACCCTCTACACCGTCCATCAAACACTCCCTCTACACCGTCCATCAAACACTCCCTCCACACAGTCCCATCAAACACTCCCTCTACACCGTCCATCAAACACTCCCTCCACACAGTCCATCAAACACTCCCTCTACACTGTCCATCAAACACTCCCTCCACACCGTCCATCAAACACTCCCTCTACACCGTCCATCAAACACTCCCTCTACACCGTCCATGAAACACTCCCTCTACACTGTCCATCAAACACTCCCTCTACACCGTCCATCAAACACTCCCTCTACACCGTCCATCAAACACTCCCTCTACACCGTCCATCAAACACTCCCTCTACACCGTCCATCAAACACACCCTCTACACCGTCCATCAAACACACCCTCTACACCGTCCATCAAACACTCCCTCTACACCGTCCATCAAACACTCCCTCTACACCGTCCATCAAACACTCCCTCTACACCGTCCATCAAACACTCCCTCTACACCGTCCATCAAACACTCCCTCTACACCGTCCATCAAACTCTCCCTCTACACCGTCCATCAAACACTCCCTCCACACCGTCCATCAAACACTCCCTCTACACCGTCCATCAAACACTCCCTCTACACTGTCCATCAAACACTCCCTCTACACCGTCCATCAAACACTCCCTCCACACCGTCCATCAAACACTCCCTCCACACCGTCCATCAAACACTCCCTCTACACCGTCCATCAAACACTCCCTCTACACCGTCCATCAAACACTCCCTCTACACCGTCCATCAAACACTCCCTCCACACCGTCCATCAAACACTCCCTCTACACCGTCCATCAAACACTCCCTCTACACCGTCCATCAAACACTCCCTCCACACCGTCCATCAAACACTCCCTCCACACCGTCCATCAAACACTCCCTCTACACCGTCCATCAAACACTCCCTCTACACCGTCCATCAAACACTCCCTCTACACCGTCCATCAAACACTCCCTCCACACCGTCCATCAAACACTCCCTCTACACCGTCCATCAAACACTCCCTCGACACCGTCCATCAAACACTCCCTCTACACTGTCCATCAAACACTCCCTCTACACCGTCCCATCAAACACTCCCTCTACACCGTCCATCAAACACTCCCTCTACACCGTCCATCAAACACTCCCTCTACACCGTCCATCAAACACTCCCTCCACACCGTCCATCAAACACTCCCTCTACACCGTCCATCAAACACTCCCTCTACACCGTCCATCAAACACTCCCTCTACACCGTCCATCAAACACTCCCTCTACACCGTCCATCAAACACTCCCTCCACACCGTCCATCAAACACTCCCTCTACACCGTCCATCAAACACTCCCTCCACACCGTCCATCAAACACTCCCTCTACACCGTCCATCAAACACTCCCTCTACACTGTCCATTAAACACTCCCTCTACACCGTCCATCAAACACTCCCTCCACACCGTCCATCAAACACTCCCTCTACACCGTCCATCAAACACTCCCTCTACACCGTCCATCAAACACTCCCTCTACACTGTCCATCAAACACTCCCTCTACACTGTCCATCAAACACTCCCTCTACACCGTCCATCAAACATTCCCTCTACACTGTCCATCAAACACTCCCTCCACACCGTCCATCAAACACTCCCTCTACACCGTCCATCAAACACTCCCTCTACACCGTCCATGAAACACTCCCTCTACACTGTCCATCAAACACTCCCTCTACACCGTCCATCAAACACTCCCTCTACACCGTCCATCAAACACTCCCTCTACACCGTCCATCAAACACTCCCTCTACACCGTCCATCAAACACACCCTCTACACCGTCCATCAAACACACCCTCTACACCGTCCATCAAACACTCCCTCTACACCGTCCATCAAACACTCCCTCTACACCGTCCATCAAACACTCCCTCTACACCGTCCATCAAACACTCCCTCTACACCGTCCATCAAACACTCCCTCTACACCGTCCATCAAACTCTCCCTCTACACCGTCCATCAAACACTCCCTCCACACCGTCCATCAAACACTCCCTCTACACCGTCCATCAAACACTCCCTCTACACTGTCCATCAAACACTCCCTCTACACCGTCCATCAAACACTCCCTCTACACCTTCCATCAAACACTCCCTCTACACCGTCCATCAA
Source organism: Heptranchias perlo (assembly GCF_035084215.1). Classification (NCBI taxonomy): domain Eukaryota; kingdom Metazoa; phylum Chordata; class Chondrichthyes; order Hexanchiformes; family Hexanchidae; genus Heptranchias; species Heptranchias perlo. The sequence goes on along the minus strand of NW_027139709.1, from coordinate 103,133 downwards.
ACACTCCCTCTACACCGTCCATCAAACACTCCCTCTACACCGTCCATCAAACACTCCCTCCACACCGTCCATCAAACACTCCCTCTACACCGTCCATCAAACACTCCCTCTACACCGTCCATCAAACACTCCCTCCACACCGTCCATCAAACACTCCCTCTACACCGTCCATCAAACACTCCCTCTACACCGTCCATCAAACACTCCCTCTACACCGTCCATCAAACACTCCCTCTACACCGTCCATCAAACACTCCCTCCACACCGTCCATCAAACACTCCCTCTACACCGTCCATCAAACACTCCCTCGACACCGTCCATCAAACACTCCCTCTACACTGTCCATCAAACACTCCCTCTACACCGTCCCATCAAACACTCCCTCTACACCGTCCATCAAACACTCCCTCTACACCGTCCATCAAACACTCCCTCTACACCGTCCATCAAACACTCCCTCCACACCGTCCATCAAACACTCCCTCTACACCGTCCATCAAACACTCCCTCTACACTGTCCATCAAACACTCCCTCTACACCGTCCATCAAACACTCCCTCCACACCGTCCATCAAACACTCCCTCTACACCGTCCATCAAACACTCCCTCCACACCGTCCATCAAACACTCCCTCTACACCGTCCATCAAACACTCCCTCTACACTGTCCATCAAACACTCCCTCTACACCGTCCATCAAACACTCCCTCCACACCGTCCATCAAACACTCCCTCTACACCGTCCATCAAACACTCCCTCTACACCGTCCATCAAACACTCCCTCTACACTGTCCATCAAACACTCCCTCTACACTGTCCATCAAACACTCCCTCTACACCGTCCATCAAACATTCCCTCTACACCGTCCATCAAACACTCCCTCTACACCGTCCATCAAACACTCCCTCTACACCGTCCATCAAACACTCCCTCTACACCGTCCATCAAACACTCCCTCTACACCGTCCATCAAACACTCCCTCCACACCGTCCCATCAAACACTCCCTCCACACCGTCCATCAAACACTCCCTCAACATCGTCCATCAAACACTCCCTCTACACCGTCCATCAAACACTCCCTCTACACCGTCCATCAAACACTCCCTCCACACCGTCCATCAAACACTCCCTCAACATCGTCCATCAAACACTCCCTCTACACCGTCCATCAAACACTCCCTCTACACCGTCCATCAAACACTCCCTCCACAACGTCCATCAAACACTCCCTCCACACCGTCCATCAAACACTCCCTCCACACCGTCCATCAAACACTCCCTCTGCACCGTCCATCAAACACTCCCTCTACACCGTCCATCAAACACTCCCTCTACACCGTCCATCAAACACTCCCTCCACACCGTCCATCAAACACTCCCTCTACACTGTCCATCAAACACTCCCTCCACACCGTCCATCAAACACTCCCTCTGCACCGTCCATCAAACACTCCCTCTACACCGTCCATCAAACACTCCCTCTACACCGTCCATCAAACACTCCCTGTACACCGTCCATCAAACACTCCCTCTACACCGTCCATCAAACACTCCCTCCACACCGTCCATCAAACACTCCCTCTAAACTGTCCATCAAACACTCCCTCCACACCGTCCATCAAACACTCCCTCTACACCGTCCATCAAACACTCCCTCTACACCGTCCATCAAACACTCCCTCCACACAGTCCCATCAAACACTCCCTCCACACCGTCCCATCAAACACTCCCTCTACACCGTCCATCAAACACTCCCTCCACACCGTCCCATCAAACACTCCCTCCACACCGTCCATCAAACACTCCCTCCACACCGTCCATCAAACACTCCCTCTACACCGTCCATCAAACACTCCCTCTACACCGTCCATCAAACACTCCCTCTACACCGTCCATCAAACACTCCCTCTACACCGTCCATCAAACACTCCCTCTACACCGTCCATCAAACACTCCCTCTACACCGTCCATCAAACACTCCCTCTACACCTTCCATCAAACACTCCCTCTACACCGTCCATCAAACACTCCCTCTACACCGTCCCATCAAACACTCCCTCTACACCGTCCATCAAACACTCCCTCCACACCGTCCCATCAAACACTCCCTCGACACCGTCCCATCAAACACTCCCTCTACACCGTCCATCAAACACTCCCTCTACACCATCCATCAAACACTCCCTCTACACCGTCCATCAAACACTCCCTCTACACCGTCCATCAAACACTCCCTCTACACCGTCCATCAAACACTCCCTCTACACCGTCCATCAAACACTCCCTCTACACCGTCCATCAAACACTCCCTCTACACCGTCCATCAAACACTCCCTCTACACCGTCCCATCAAACACTCCCTCTACACCATCCATCAAACACTCCCTCCACACCGTCCATCAAACACTCCCTCTACACCGTCCATCAAACACTCCCTCTACACCGTCCATCAAACACTCCCTCTACACCGTCCATCAAACACTCCCTCTACACCGTCCATCAAACACTCCCTCTACACCGTCCATCAAACACTCCCTCTACACCGTCCATCAAACACTCCCTCTACACCGTCCATCAAACACTCCCTCTACACCGTCCCATCAAACACTCCCTCTACACCATCCATCAAACACTCCCTCCACACCGTCCATCAAACACTCCCTCTACACCGTCCATCAAACACTCCCTCTACACCGTCCATCAAACACTCCCTCTACACCGTCCATCAAACACTCCCTCTACACCGTCCATCAAACACTCCCTCTACACCGTCCATCAAACACTCCCTCTACACCTTCCATCAAACACTCCCTCTACACCGTCCATCAAACACTCCCTCTACACCGTCCCATCAAACACTCCCTCTACACCGTCCATCAAACACTCCCTCCACACCGTCCCATCAAACACTCCCTCCACACCGTCCATCAAACACTCCCTCTACACCGTCCATCAAACACTCCCTCTACACCGTCCATCAAACACTCCCTCCACACCGTCCATCAAACACTCCCTCTACACCGTCCATCAAACACTCCATCTACACCGTCCATCAAACATTCCCTCTACACCGTCCATCAAACACTCCCTCCACACCGTCCATCAAACACTCCCTCTACACCGTCCATCAAACACTCCCTCCACACCGTCCATCAAACACTCCCTCTACACCGTCCATCAAACACTCCCTCTACACCGTCCATCAAACACTCCCTCTACACCGTCCATCAAACACTCCCTCTACACCGTCCATCAAACACTCCCTCTACACCGTCCATCAAACACTCCCTCTACACCGTCCATCAAACACTCCCTCTACACCGTCCATCAAACACTCCCTCCACACCGTCCATCAAACACTCCCTCGACACCGTCCATCAAACACTCCCTCTACACCGTCCATCAAACACTCCCTCTACACCGTCCATCAAACACTCCCTCTACACCGTCCCATCAAACACTCCCTCTGCACCGTCCATCAAACACTCCCTCCACACCGTCCATCAAACACTCCCTCCACACCGTCCATCAAACACTCCCTCTACACCGTCCATCAAACACTCCCTCCACACCGTCCATCAAACACTCCCTCCACACCGTCCATCAAACACTCCCTCTACACCGTCCATCAAACACTCCCTCTACACCGTCCATCAAACACTCCCTCTACACCGTCCCATCAAACACTCCCTCGACACCGTCCATCAAACACTCCCTCTACACCGTCCATCAAACACTCCCTCTACACCGTCCATCAAACTCTCCCTCTACACCGTCCATCAAACACTCCCTCTACACCGTCCATCAAACACTCCCTCTACACCGTCCATCAAACACTCCCTCCACACCGTCCATCAAACACTCCCTCTACACCGTCCCATCAAACACTCCCTCCACACCGTCCATCAAACACTCCCTCTACACCGTCCATCAAACACTCCTCTACACCGTCCATCAAACACTCCCTCTACACCGTCCATCAAACACTCCCTCTACACCGTCCATCAAACACTCCCTCTACACCGTCCATCAAACACTCCCTCTACACCGTCCATCAAACACTCCCTCCACACCGTCCATCAAACACTCCCTCTACACCGTCCATCAAACACTCCCTCTACACCGTCCATCAAACACTCCCTCTACACCGTCCATCAAACACTCCCTCTACACCGTCCATCAAACACTCCCTCTACACCGTCCATCAAACACTCCCTCTACACCGTCCATCAAACACTCCCTCTACACCGTCCATCAAACACTCCCTCTACACCGTCCATCAAACACTCCCTCTACACCGTCCATCAAACACTCCCTCTACACCGTCCATCAAACACTCCCTCTACACCGTCCCATCAAACACTCCCTCTACAACTTCCATCAAACACTCCCTCCACACCGTCCATCAAACACTCCCTCTACACCGTCCATCAAACACTCCCTCTACACCGTCCATCAAACACTCCCTCTACACCGTCCATCAAACACTCCCTCTACACCGTGCATCAAACACTCCCTCTACACCGTCCATCAAACACTCCCTCTACACCGTCCATCAAACACTCCCTCTACACCATCCATCAAACACTCCCTCTACACCGTCCATCAAACACTCCCTCCACACTGTCCATCAAACACTCCCTCCACACCGTCCATCAAACACTCCCTCTACACAGTCCATCAAACACTCCCTCCACACCGTCCATCAAACACTCCCTCTACACCGTCCATCAAACACTCCCTCTACACCGTCCCATCAAACACTCCCTCCACACCGTCCATCAGACACTCCCTCTACACCGTCCATCAAACACTCCCTCCACACCGTCCATCAAACACTCCCTCTACACCGTCCATCAAACACTCCCTCTACACCGTCCATCAAACACTCCCTCTACACCGTCCATCAAACACTCCCTCTACACCGTCCCATCAAACACTCCCTCCACACCGTCCATCAGACACTCCCTCCACACCGTCCATCAAACACTCCCTCTACACCGTCCATCAAACACTCCCTCCACACCGTCCATCAAACACTCCCTCTACACCGTCCATCAAACAGTCCCTCTACACCGTCCATCAAACACTCCCTCTACACCGTCCATCAAACACTCCTCTACATCGTCCATCAAACACTCCCTCCACACTGTCCATCAAACACTCCCTCCACACCGTCCATCAAACACTCCCTCCACACCGTCCATCAAACACTCCCTCCACACCGTCCATCAAACACTCCCTCTACACCGTCCATCAAACACTCCCTCTACATCGTCCATCAAACTCTCCCTCTACACCGTCCATCAAACACTCCCTCTACACCGTCCATCAAACACTCCCTCTACACCGTCCATCAAACACTCCCTCTACACCGTCCATCAAACACTCCCTCCACACCGTCCAAACACTCCCTCTACACCGTCCATCAAACACTCCCTCGACACCGTCCATCAAACACTCCCTCTACACCGTCCATCAAACACACCCTCTACACCGTCCATCAAACACTGCCTCTACACCGTCCATCAAACACTCCCTCTACACCGTCCATCAAACACTCCCTCTACACCGTCCATCAAACACTCCCTCTACACCGTCCATCAAACACTCCCTCCACACCGTCCAAACACTCCCTCTACACCGTCCATCAAACACTCCCTCTACATCGTCCATCAAACACTCCCTCCACACCGTCCATCAAACACTCCCTCAACATCGTCCATCAAACACTCCCTCTACACCGTCCATCAAACACTCCCTCTACACCGTCCATCAAACACTCCCTCTACACCGTCCATCAAACACTCCCTCTACACCGTCCATCAAACACTCCCTCTACACCGTCCATCAAACACTCCCTCCACACCGTCCATCAAACACTCCCTCCACACCGTCCATCAAACACTCCCTCTACACCGTCCATCAAACACTCCCTCTACACCGTCCATCAAACACTCCCTCCACACCGTCCATCAAACACTCCCTCTACACCGTCCATCAAACACTCCCTCTACACCGTCCATCAAACACTCCCTCTACACCGTCCATCAAACACTCCCTCTACACCGTCCATCAAACACTCCCTCTACACCGTCCATCAAACACTCCCTCTACACCGTCCATCAAACACTCCCTCCACACCGTCCATCAAACACTCCCTCTACACCGTCCATCAAACACTCCCTCCACACCGTCCATCAAACACTCCCTCTACACCGTCCATCAAACACTCCCTCTACACCGTCCATCAAACACTCCCTCTACACCGTCCATCAAACACTCCCTCTACACCGTCCATCAAACACTCCCTCTCCACCATCCCATCAAACACTCCCTCTACACCGTCCATCAAACACTCCCTCTACACCGTCCATCAAACACTCCCTCTACACCGTCCATCAAACACTCCCTCTACACCGTCCATCAAACACTCCCTCTACACCGTCCATCAAACACTCCCTCCACACCGTCCATCAAACACTCCCTCTACACCGTCCATCAAACACTCCCTCTACACCGTCCATCAAACACTCCCTCTACACCGTCCATCAAACACTCCCTCTACACCGTCCATCAAACACTCCCTCTACACCGTCCATCAAACACTCCCTCTCCACCATCCCATCAAACACTCCCTCCACACCGTCCATCAAACACTCCCTCCACACCGTCCATCAAACACTCCCTCTACACCGTCCATCAAACACTCCCTCTACACCGTCCATCAAACACTCCCTCTACACCGTCCATCAAACACTCCCTCCACACCGTCCATCAAACTCTCCCTCCACACCGTCCCATCAAACACTCCCTCTACACCGTCCATCAAACACTCCCTCTACACCATCCATCAAACACTCCCTCTACACCGTCCATCAAACACTCCCTCTACACCGTCCATCAAACACTCCCTCTACACCGTCCATCAAACACTCCCTCTACACCGTCCATCAAACACTCCCTCCACACCGTCCATCAAACACTCCCTCTACACCGTCCATCAAACACTCCCTCCACACCGTCCATCAAACTCTCCCTCCACACCGTCCATCAAACACTCCCTCTACACCGTCCATCAAACACTCCCTCTACACCATCCATCAAACACTCCCTCTACACCGTCCATCAAACACTCCCTCTACACCGTCCATCAAACACTCCCTCCACACCATCCATCAAACACTCCCTCTACACCGTCCATCAAACACTCCCTCTACACCGTCCATCAAACACTCCCTCCACACCGTCCATCAAACACTCCCTCCACACCGTCCATCAAACACTCCCTCCACACCGTCCATCAAACACTCCCTCCACACCGTCCATCAAACACTCCCTCCACACCGTCCATCAAACACTCCCTCTACACTGTCCATCAAACACTCCCTCCACACCGTCCATCAAACACTCCCTCTACACCGTCCATCAAACACTCCCTCTACACCGTCCATCAAACACTCCCTCCACACCGTCCATCAAACACTCCCTCTACACTGTCCATCAAACACTCCCTCCACACCGTCCATCAAACACTCCCTCTACACCGTCCATCAAACACTCCCTCTACACCGTCCATCAAACACTCCCTCCACACCGTCCATCAAACACTCCCTCTACACCGTCCATCAAACACTCCCTCTACACCGTCCATCAAACACTCCCTCCACACCGTCCATCAAACACTCCCTCCGCACCGTCCATCAAACACTCCCTCTACACCGTCCATCAAACACTCCCTCTACACCGTCCATCAAACACTCCCTCTACACCATCCCATCAAACACTCCCTCCACACCGTCCATCAAACACTCCCTCTACACCGTCCATCAAACACTGCCTCTACACCGTCCATCAAACACTCCCTCTACACCGTCCATCAAACACTCCCTCCACACCGTCCATCAAACACTCCCTCCACACCGCCCATCAAACACTCCCTCCACACCGTCCATCAAACACTCCCTCTACACCGTCCATCAAACACTCCCTCTACACCGTCCATCAAACACTCCCTCTACACCGTCCATCAAACACTCCCTCTACACCGTCCATCAAACACTCCCTCTACACCGTCCATCAAACACTCCCTCCACACCGTCCATCAAACAGTCCCTCTACACCGTCCATCAAACACTCCCTCCACACCGTCCATCAAACACTCCCTCTACACCATCCATCAAACACTCCCTATACACCGTCCATCAAACACTCCCTCTACATCGTCCATCAAACACTCCCTCCACACCGTCCATCAAACACTCACTCTACACCGTCCATCAAACACTCCCTCTACACCGTCCATCAAACACTCCCTCCACACCGTCCATCAAACACTCCCTCCACACCGTCCATCAAACACTCCCTCTACACCGTCCATCAAACACTCCCTCCACACCGTCCATCAAACACTCCCTCTACACCGTCCATCAAACACTCCCTCTACATCGTCCATCAAACACTCCCTCCACACCGTCCATCAAACACTCCCTCTACACCGTCCATCAAACACTCCCTCCACACCGTCCATCAAACACTCCCTCTACACCGTCCATCAAACACTCCCTCTACACCGTCCATCAAACACTCCCTCTACATCGTCCATCAAACACTCCCTCCACACCGTCCATCAAACACTCCCTCTACACCGTCCATCAAACACTCCCTCTACACCGTCCATCAAACACTCCCTCTACACCGTCCATCAAACACTCCCTCTACACCATCCATCAAACACTCCCTCTACACCGTCCATCAAACACTCCCTCTACACCGTCCATCAAACACTCCCTCCACACCGTCCATCAAACACTCCCTCCACACCATCCATCAAACACTCCCTATACACCGTCCATCAAACACTCCCTCCACACCGTCCATCAAACACTCCCTCCACACCGTCCATCAAACACTCCCTCCACACCGTCCCATCAAACACTCCCTCTACACCATCCATCAAACACTCCCTCCACACCGTCCATCAAACACTCCCTCTACACCATCCATCAAACACTCCCTATACACCGTCCATCAAACACTCCCTCCACACCGTCCATCAAACACTCCCTCTACACCATCCATCAAACACTCCCTATACACCGTCCATCAAACACTCCCTCTACACCGTCCATCAAACACTCCCTCTACACCATCCATCAAACACTCCCTCTACACCGTACATCAAACACTCCCTCTACACCATCCATCAAACACTCCCTCTACACCGTCCATCAAACACTCCCTCTACACCGTCCATCAAACACTCCCTCTACACCGTCCATCAAACACTCCCTCGACACCGTCCATCAAACACTCCCTCTACACCGTCCATCAAACACACCCTCTACACCGTCCATCAAACACTCCCTCTACACCGTCCATCAAACACTCCCTCCACACAGTCCCATCAAACACTCCCTCCACACAGTCCCATCAAACACTCCCTCCACACCGTCCATCAAACACTCCCTCCACACCGTCCATCAAACACTCCCTCTACACCGTCCATCAAACACTCCCTCTACACCGTCCATCAAACACTCCCTCCACACCGTCCATCAAACACTCCCTCTACACCGTCCATCAAACACTCCCTCCACACCGTCCATCAAACACTCCCTCTACACCGTCCATCAAACACTCCCTCTACACCGTCCATCAAACACTCCCTCCACACCGTCCATCAAACACTCCCTCTACACCGTCCATCAAACACTCCCTCAACATCGTCCATCAAACACTCCCTCTACACCGTCCATCAAACACTCCCTCCACACCGTCCATCAAACACTCCCTCTACACCGTCCATCAAACACTCCCTCGACACCGTCCATCAAACACTCCCTCTACACCGTCCATCAAACACTCCCTCCACACCGTCCATCAAACACTCCCTCTACACCGTCCATCAAACACTCCCTCGACACCGTCCATCAAACACTCCCTCGACACCGTCCATCAAACACTCCCTCTACACCGTCCATCAAACACTCCCTCCACACCGTCCATCAAACACTCCCTCGACACCGTCCATCAAACACTCCCTCTACACCGTCCATCAAACACTCCCTCTACACCGTCCATCAAACACTCCCTCCACACCGTCCATCAAACACTCCCTCTACACCGTCCATCAAACACTCCCTCCACACCGTCCATCAAACACTCCCTCTACACCGTCCATCAAACACTCCCTCTACACCGTCCATCAAACACTCCCTCGACACCGTCCATCAAACACTCCCTCCACACCGTCCATCAAACACTCCCTCTACACAGTCCATCAAACACTCCCTCTACACCGTACATCAAACACTCCCTCTACACCGTCCATCAAACACTCCCTCCACACCGTCCATCAAACACTCCCTCTACACCGTCCATCAAACACTCCCTCGACACCGTCCATCAAACACTCCCTCTACACCGTCCATCAAACACTCCCTCTACACCGTCCATCAAACACTCCCTCTACACCGTCCATCAAACACTCCCTCGACACCGTCCATCAAACACTCCCTCCACACCGTCCATCAAACACTCCCTCTACACAGTCCATCAAACACTCCCTCTACACCGTACATCAAACACTCCCTCTACACCGTCCATCAAACACTCCCTCCACACCGTCCATCAAACACTCCCTCTACACCGTCCATCAAACACTCCCTCCACACCGTCCATCAAACACTCCCTCTACACCGTCCATCAAACACTCCCTCTACACCGTCCATCAAACACTCCCTCTACACCGTCCATCAAACACTCCCTCTACACCGTACATCAAACACTCCCTCCACACCGTCCATCAAACACTCCCTCTACACCGTCCATCAAACACTCCCTCTACACCGTCCATCAAACACTCCCTCCACACCGTCCATCAAACACTCCCTCTACACCGTCCATCAAACACTCCCTCTACACCGTCCATCAAACACTCCCTCTACACCGTCCATCAAACACTCCCTCTACACCGTCCATCAAACACTCCCTCTACACCGTCCATCAAACACTCCCTCTACACCGTCCATCAAACACTCCCTCTACACCGTCCATCAAACACTCCCTCTGCACCGTCCCATCAAACACTCCCTCTACACCGTCCATCAAACACTCCCTCCACACCGTCCATCAAACACTCCCTCCACACCGTCCATCAAACACTCCCTCTACACCGTCCATCAAACACTCCCTCTACACTGTCCATCAAACACTCCCTCCACACCGTCCATCAAACACTCCCTCTACACCGTCCATCAAACACTCCCTCCACACCGTCCATCAAAAACTCCCTCTGCACCGTCCATCAAACACTCCCTCTACACCGTCCATCAAACACTCCCTCTACACCGTCCATCAAACACTCCCTCTACACTGTCCATCAAACACTCCCTCCACACCGTCCATCAAACACTCCCTCTACACCGTCCATCAAACACTCCCTCTACACCGTCCATCAAACACTCCCTCTACACCGTCCATCAAACACTCCCTCCACACCGTCCATCAAACACTCCCTCTACACCGTCCATCAAACACTCCCTCCACACCGTCCATCAAAAACTCCCTCTGCACCGTCCCATCAAACACTCCCTCTACACCGTCCATCAAACACTCCCTCCACACCGTCCATCAAACACTCCCTCCACACCGTCCATCAAACACTCCCTCGACACCGTCCATCAAACACTCCCTCTACACCGTCCATCAAACACTCCCTCTACACCGTCCATCAAACACTCCCTCTACACCGTCCATCAAACACTCCCTCTACACCGTCCATCAAACACTCCCTCGACACCGTCCATCAAACACTCCCTCTACACCGTCCATCAAACACTCCCTCTACACCGTCCATCAAACACTCCCTCTACACCGTCCATCAAACACTCCCTCCACACCGTCCATCAAACACTCCCTCTACACCGTCCATCAAACACTCCCTCTACACCGTCCATCAAACACTCCCTCCACACCGTCCATCAAACACTCCCTCTACACCGTCCATCAAACACTCCCTCTACACCGTCCATCAAACACTCCCTCTACACCATCCATCAAACACTCCCTCTACACCGTCCATCAAACACTCCCTCTACACCGTCCATCAAACACTCCCTCTACACCGTCCATCAAACACTCCATCTACACCGTCCATCAAACACTCCCTCCACACCGTCCATCAAACACTCCCTCCACACCGTCCCATCAAACACTCCCTCTACACCGTCCATCAAACACTCCCTCCACACCGTCCATCAAACACTCCCTCTACACCGTCCCATCAAACACTCCCTCTACACCGTCCATCAAACACTCCCTCTACACCGTCCATCAAACACTCCCTCCACACCGTCCCATCAAACACTCCCTCTACACCGTCCCATCAAACACTCCCTCCACACCGTCCATCAAACACTCCCTCTACACCGTCCATCAAACACTCCCTCTACACCGTCCATCAAACACTCCCTCGACACCGTCCATCAAACACTCCCTCTACACCGTCCATCAAACACTCCCTCTACACCGTCCATCAAACACTCCCTCCACACCGTCCATCAAACACTCCCTCTACACCATCCATCAAACACTCCATCTACACCGTCCATCAAACACTCCCTCTACACCGTCCATCAAACACTCCCTCTACACCTTCCATCAAACACTCCCTCTACACCGTCCATCAAACACTCCCTCTACACCGTCCATCAAACACTCCCTCTACACCGTCCATCAAACACTCCCTCTACACCGTCCATCAAACACTCCCTCTACACCGTCCATCAAACACTCCCTCGACACCGTCCATCAAACACTCCCTCCACACCGTCCATCAAACACTCCCTCTACACCGTCCATCAAACACTCCCTCTACACCGTCCATCAAACACTGCCTCTACACCGTCCATCAAACACTCCCTCTACACCGTCCATCAAACACTCCCTCTACACCGTCCCATCAAACACTCCCTCTACACCGTCCATCAAACACTCCCTCTACACCGTCCATCAAACACTGCCTCTACACCGTCCATCAAACACTCCCTCTACACCGTCCATCAAACACTCCCTCTACACCGTCCATCAAACACTCCCTCTACACCGTCCATCAAACACTCCCTCTACACCGTCCATCAAACACTCCCTCTACACCTTCCATCAAACACTCCCTCAACACCGTCCATCAAACACTCCCTCAACACCGTCCATCAAACACTCCCTCTACACCGTCCATCAAACACTCCCTCCACACCGTCCATCAAACACTCCCTCAACACCGTCCATCAAACACTCCCTCAACACCGTCCATCAAACACTCCCTCTACACCGTCCATCAAACACTCCCTCCACACCGTCCATCAAACACTCCCTCCACACCGTCCATCAAACACTCCCTCTACACCGTCCATCAAACACTCCCTCTACACCGTCCATCAAACACTCCCTCTACACCGTCCATCAAACACTCCCTCTACACCGTCCATCAAACACTCCCTCCACACCGTCCATCAAACACTCCCTCTACACCGTCCATCAAACACTCCCTCTACACCGTCCATCAAACACTCCCTCCACACCGTCCATCAAACACTCCCTCTACACCGTCCATCAAACACTCCCTCTACACCGTCCATCAAACACTCCCTCCACACCGTCCATCAAACACTCCCTCTACACAGTCCATCAAACACTCCCTCTACACCGTCCATCAAACACTCCCTCTACACCGTCCATCAAACACTCCCTCCACACCGTCCATCAAACACTCCCTCCACACCGTCCATCAAACACTCCCTCCACACCGTCCATCAAACACTCCCTCTACACCGTCCATCAAACACTCCCTCTACACCGTCCATCAAACACTCCCTCTACACCGTCCATCAAACACTCCCTCTACACCGTCCATCAAACACTCCCTCTACACCGTCCATCAAACACTCCCTCTACACCGTCCATCAAACACTCCCTCTGCACCGTCCCATCAAACACTCCCTCTACACCGTCCATCAAACACTCCCTCTACACCGTCCATCAAACACTCCCTCTACACCGTCCATCAAACACTCCCTCTACACCGTCCATCAAACACTCCCTCTACACCGTCCATCAAACACTCCCTCCACACCGTCCATCAAACACTCCCTCCACACCGTCCATCAAACACTCCCTCCACACCGTCCATCAAACACTCCCTCTACACCGTCCATCAAACACTCCCTCTACACCGTCCATCAAACACTCCCTCTACACCGTCCATCAAACACTCCCTCTACACCGTCCATCAAACACTCCCTCTACACCGTCCATCAAACACTCCCTCTACACCGTCCATCAAACACTCCCTCTACACCGTCCATCAAACACTCCCTCTACACCGTCCATCAAACACTCCCTCTACACCGTCCATCAAACACTCCCTCTGCACCGTCCATCAAACACTCCCTCTACACCGTCCATCAAACACTCCCTCTACACCGTCCATCAAACACTCCCTCTACACCGTCCATCAAACACTCCCTCCACACCGTCCATCAAACACTCCCTCCACACCGTCCATCAAACACTCCCTCTACACCGTCCATCAAACACTCCCTCTACACCGTCCATCAAACACTCCCTCTACACCGTCCATCAAACACTCCCTCTGCACCGTCCCATCAAACACTCCCTCTACATCGTCCATCAAACACTCCCTCTACACCGTCCATCAAACACTCCCTCCACACCGTCCCATCAAACACTCCCTCCACACCGTCCATCAAAAACTCCCTCTACACCGTCCATCAAACACTCCCTCTACACCGTCCATCAAACACTCCCTCTACACCGTCCATCAAACTCTCCCTCCACACCGTCCATCAAACACTCCCTCTACACCGTCCATCAAACACTCCCTCTACACCGTCCATCAAACACTCCCTCCACACCGTCCATCAAACACTCCCTCCACACCGTCCATCAAACACTCCCTCTACACCGTCCATCAAACACTCCCTCTACACCGTCCATCAAACACTCCCTCTACACCGTCCATCAAACACTCCCTCTACACCGTCCATCAAACACTCCCTCTGCACCGTCCATCAAACACTCCCTCCACACTGTCCATCAAACACTCCCTCCACACCGTCCATCAAACACTCCCTCTACACCGTCCATCAAACACTCCCTCTACACCGTCCATCAAACACTCCCTCTACACCGTCCATCAAACACTCCCTCTACACCGTCCATCAAACACTCCCTCTGCACCGTCCATCAAACACTCCCTCCACACTGTCCATCAAACACTCCCTCCACACCGTCCATCAAACACTCCCTCTACACCGTCCATCAAACACTCCCTCTACACCGTCCATCAAACACTCCCTCTACACCGTCCATCAAACACTCCCTCTACACCGTCCATCAAACACTCCCTCTACACCGTCCATCAAACACTCCCTCTACACCGTCCATCAAACACTCCCTCTACACCGTCCATCAAACACTCCCTCTACACCGTCCATCAAACACTCCCTCTACACCGTCCATCAAACACTCCCTCCACACCGTCCATCAAACACTCCCTCCACACCGTCCATCAAACACTCCCTCCACACCGTCCATCAAACACTCCCTCTACACCGTCCATCAAACACTCCCTCTGCACCGTCCCATCAAACACTCCCTCTACACCGTCCATCAAACACTCCCTCTACACCGTCCATCAAACACTCCCTCTGCACCGTCCCATCAAACACTCCCTCTACACCGTCCATCAAACACTCCCTCTACACCGTCCATCAAACACTCCCTCTACACCGTCCATCAAACACTCCCTCTACACCGTCCATCAAACACTCCCTCTACACCGTCCATCAAACACTCCCTCCACACCGTCCATCAAACACTCCCTCTACACCGTCCATCAAACACTCCCTCTACACCGTCCATCAAACACTCCCTCTACACCGTCCATCAAACACTCCCTCTACACCGTCCATCAAACACTCCCTCTGCACCGTCCCATCAAACACTCCCTCTACACCGTCCATCAAACACTCCCTCCACACCGTCCATCAAACACTCCCTCCACACCGTCCATCAAACACTCCCTCTACACCGTCCATCAAACACTCCCTCTACACCGTCCATCAAACACTCCCTCTACACCGTCCATCAAACACTCCCTCTACACCGTCCATCAAACACTCCCTCTACACCGTCCATCAAACACTCCCTCCACACCGTCCATCAAACACTCCCTCCACACCGTCCATCAAACACTCCTCTACACGTCCATCAAACACTCCCTCCACACCGTCCATCAAACACTCCTCTACACCGTCCATCAAACACTCCCTCTACACCGTCCATCAAACACTCCCTCTACACCGTCCATCAAACACTCCCTCTACACCGTCCATCAAACACTCCCTCTGCACCGTCCATCAAACACTCCCTCTACACCGTCCATCAAACACTCCCTCCACACCGTCCATCAAACACTCCCTCCACACCGTCCATCAAACACTCCCTCTACACCGTCCATCAAACACTCCCTCTACACCGTCCATCAAACACTGCCTCTACACCGTCCATCAAACACTCCCTCTACACCGTCCATCAAACACTCCCTCTACACCGTCCCATCAAACACTCCTCTACACCGTCCATCAAACACTCCCTCTACACCGTCCATCAAACACTGCCTCTACACCGTCCATCAAACACTCCCTCTACACCGTCCATCAAACACTCCCTCTACACCGTCCATCAAACACTCCCTCTACACCGTCCATCAAACACTCCCTCTACACCGTCCATCAAACACTCCCTCTACACCTTCCATCAAACACTCCCTCAACACCGTCCATCAAACACTCCCTCAACACCGTCCATCAAACACTCCCTCTACACCGTCCATCAAACACTCCCTCCACACCGTCCATCAAACACTCCCTCCACACCGTCCATCAAACACTCCCTCTACACCGTCCATCAAACACTCCCTCTACACCGTCCATCAAACACTCCCTCTACACCGTCCATCAAACACTCCCTCTACACCGTCCATCAAACACTCCCTCCACACCGTCCATCAAACACTCCCTCTACACCGTCCATCAAACACTCCCTCTACACCGTCCATCAAACACTCCCTCCACACCGTCCATCAAACACTCCCTCTACACCGTCCATCAAACACTCCCTCTACACCGTCCATCAAACACTCCCTCCACACCGTCCATCAAACACTCCCTCTACACAGTCCATCAAACACTCCCTCTACACCGTCCATCAAACACTCCCTCTACACCGTCCATCAAACACTCCCTCCACACCGTCCATCAAACACTCCCTCCACACCGTCCATCAAACACTCCCTCCACACCGTCCATCAAACACTCCCTCTACACCGTCCATCAAACACTCCCTCTACACCGTCCATCAAACACTCCCTCTACACCGTCCATCAAACACTCCCTCTACACCGTCCATCAAACACTCCCTCTACACCGTCCATCAAACACTCCCTCTACACCGTCCATCAAACACTCCCTCTGCACCGTCCCATCAAACACTCCCTCTACACCGTCCATCAAACACTCCCTCTACACCGTCCATCAAACACTCCCTCTACACCGTCCATCAAACACTCCCTCTACACCGTCCATCAAACACTCCCTCTACACCGTCCATCAAACACTCCCTCCACACCGTCCATCAAACACTCCCTCCACACCGTCCATCAAACACTCCCTCCACACCGTCCATCAAACACTCCCTCTACACCGTCCATCAAACACTCCCTCTACACCGTCCATCAAACACTCCCTCTACACCGTCCATCAAACACTCCCTCTACACCGTCCATCAAACACTCCCTCTACACCGTCCATCAAACACTCCCTCTACACCGTCCATCAAACACTCCCTCTACACCGTCCATCAAACACTCCCTCTACACCGTCCATCAAACACTCCCTCTACACCGTCCATCAAACACTCCCTCTGCACCGTCCCATCAAACACTCCCTCTACACCGTCCATCAAACACTCCCTCTACACCGTCCATCAAACACTCCCTCTACACCGTCCATCAAACACTCCCTCCACACCGTCCATCAAACACTCCCTCCACACCGTCCATCAAACACTCCCTCTACACCGTCCATCAAACACTCCCTCTACACCGTCCATCAAACACTCCCTCTACACCGTCCATCAAACACTCCCTCTGCACCGTCCCATCAAACACTCCCTCTACATCGTCCATCAAACACTCCCTCTACACCGTCCATCAAACACTCCCTCCACACCGTCCCATCAAACACTCCCTCCACACCGTCCATCAAAAACTCCCTCTACACCGTCCATCAAACACTCCCTCTACACCGTCCATCAAACACTCCCTCTACACCGTCCATCAAACTCTCCCTCCACACCGTCCATCAAACACTCCCTCTACACCGTCCATCAAACACTCCCTCTACACCGTCCATCAAACACTCCCTCCACACCGTCCATCAAACACTCCCTCCACACCGTCCATCAAACACTCCTCTACACCGTCCATCAAACACTCCCTCTACACCGTCCATCAAACACTCCCTCTACACCGTCCATCAAACACTCCCTCTACACCGTCCATCAAACACTCCCTCTGCACCGTCCATCAAACACTCCCTCCACACTGTCCATCAAACACTCCCTCCACACCGTCCATCAAACACTCCCTCTACACCGTCCATCAAACACTCCCTCTACACCGTCCATCAAACACTCCCTCTACACCGTCCATCAAACACTCCCTCTACACCGTCCATCAAACACTCCCTCTGCACCGTCCATCAAACACTCCCTCCACACTGTCCATCAAACACTCCCTCCACACCGTCCATCAAACACTCCCTCTACACCGTCCATCAAACACTCCCTCTACACCGTCCATCAAACACTCCCTCTACACCGTCCATCAAACACTCCCTCTACACCGTCCATCAAACACTCCCTCTACACCGTCCATCAAACACTCCCTCTACACCGTCCATCAAACACTCCCTCTACACCGTCCATCAAACACTCCCTCTACACCGTCCATCAAACACTCCCTCTACACCGTCCATCAAACACTCCCTCCACACCGTCCATCAAACACTCCCTCCACACCGTCCATCAAACACTCCCTCCACACCGTCCATCAAACACTCCCTCTACACCGTCCATCAAACACTCCCTCTGCACCGTCCCATCAAACACTCCCTCTACACCGTCCATCAAACACTCCCTCTACACCGTCCATCAAACACTCCCTCTGCACCGTCCCATCAAACACTCCCTCTACACCGTCCATCAAACACTCCCTCTACACCGTCCATCAAACACTCCCTCTACACCGTCCATCAAACACTCCCTCTACACCGTCCATCAAACACTCCCTCTACACCGTCCATCAAACACTCCCTCCACACCGTCCATCAAACACTCCCTCTACACCGTCCATCAAACACTCCCTCTACACCGTCCATCAAACACTCCCTCTACACCGTCCATCAAACACTCCCTCTACACCGTCCATCAAACACTCCCTCTGCACCGTCCCATCAAACACTCCCTCTACACCGTCCATCAAACACTCCCTCCACACCGTCCATCAAACACTCCCTCCACACCGTCCATCAAACACTCCCTCTACACCGTCCATCAAACACTCCCTCTACACCGTCCATCAAACACTCCCTCTACACCGTCCATCAAACACTCCCTCTACACCGTCCATCAAACACTCCCTCCACACCGTCCATCAAACACTCCCTCTACACCGTCCATCAAACACTCCCTCCACACCGTCCATCAAACACTCCCTCCACACCGTCCATCAAACACTCCCTCTACACCGTCCATCAAACACTCCCTCTACACCGTCCATCAAACACTCCCTCTACACCGTCCGTCAAACACTCCCTCTGCACCGTCCATCAAACACTCCCTCCACACCGTCCATCAAACACTCCCTCTACACTGTCCATCAAACACTCCCTCCACACCGTCCATCAAACACTCCCTCTACACCGTCCATCAAACACTCCCTCCACACCGTCCATCAAAACTCCCTCTACACCGTCCATCAAACACTCCCTCTACACCGTCCATCAAACACTGCCTCTACACCGTCCATCAAACACTCCCTCCACACCGTCCATCAACCACTCCCTCCACACCGTCCATCAAACACTCCCTCCACACCGTCCATCAAACACTCCCTCCACACCGTCCATCAAACACTCCCTCTACACCGTCCATCAAACACTCCCTCCACACCGTCCATCAAACACTCCTCCACACCGTCCATCAAACACTCCCTCTACACCGTCCATCAAACACTCCCTCTACACCGTCCATCAAACACTCCCTCCACACCGTCCATCAAACACTCCCTCTACACTGTCCATCAAACACTCCCTCCACACCGTCCATCAAACACTCCTCCACACCGTCCATCAAACACTCCCTCTACACCGTCCCATCAAACACTCCCTCCACACCGTCCATCAAACACTCCCTCTACACCGTCCATCAAACACTCCCTCTACACCGTCCATCAAACACTCCCTCCACACCGTCCATCAAACACTCCCTCTACACCGTCCATCAAACACTCCCTCCACACCGTCCATCAAACACTCCCTCTACACCGTCCATCAAACACGCCCTCCACACCGTCCATCAAACACTCCCTCTACACCGTCCATCAAACACTCCATCTACACCGTCCATCAAACACTCCATCTACACCGTCCATCAAACACTCCCTCTACACCGTCCATCAAACACTCCCTCTACACCGTCCATCAAACACTCCCTCTACACCGTCCATCAAACACTCCCTCGACACCGTCCATCAAACACTCCATCTACACCGTCCATCAAACACTCCCTCTACACCGTCCATCAAACACTCCCTCTACACCGTCCATCAAACACTCCCTCCACACCGTCCATCAAACACTCCCTCTACACCGTCCATCAAACACTCCCTCCACACCGTCCATCAAACACTCCCTCGACACCGTCCATCAAACACTCCCTCGACACCGTCCATCAAACACTCCCTCTACACCGTCCATCAAACACTCCCTCTACACCGTCCATCAAACACTCCCTCTACACCGTCCATCAAACACTCCCTCCACACCGTCCATCAAACACTCCCTCGACACCGTCCATCAAACACTCCCTCCACACCGTCCATCAAACACTCCCTCCACACCGTCCATCAAACACTCCCTCTACACCGTCCATCAAACACTCCCTCTACACCGTCCATCAAACACTCCCTCTACACCGTCCATCAAACACTCCCTCTACACCGTCCATCAAACACTCCCTCTACACCGTCCATCAAACACTCCCTCCACACCGTCCATCAAACACTCCCTCCACACCGTCCATCAAACACTCCCTCCACACCGTCCATCAAACACTCCCTCTACACCGTCCATCAAACACTCCCTCTACACCGTCCATCAAACTCTCCCTCTACACCGTCCATCAAACACTCCCTCTACACCGTCCATCAAACACTGCCTCTACACCGTCCATCAAACACTCCCTCTACACCGTCCATCAAACACTCCCACTACACCGTCCATCAAACACTCCCTCTACACCGTCCCATCAAACACTCCCTCCACACCGTCCATCAAACACTCCCTCTACACCGTCCATCAAACACTCCCTCTACACCGTCCCATCAAACACTCCCTCCACACCGTCCATCAAACACTCCCTCTACACCGTCCATCAAACACTCCCTCCACACAGTCCATCAAACACTCCCTCTACACCGTCCATCAAACACTCCCTCCACACCGTCCCATCAAACACTCCCTCTATACCGTCCATCAAACACTCCCTCTACACCGTCCATCAAACACTCCCTCTACACCGTCCATCAAACACTCCCTCCACACCGTCCATCAAACACTCCCTCTACACCGTCCATCAAACACTCCCTCTACACCGTCCCATCAAACACTCCCTCTACACCGTCCATCAAACACTCCCTCTACACCGTCCATCAAACACTCCCTCCACACCGTCCATCAAACACTCCCTCTACACCGTCCATCAAACACTCCCTCTACACCGTCCCATCAAACACTCCCTCTACACCGTCCATCAAACACTCCCTCTACACCGTCCATCAAACACTCCCTCCACACCGTCCATCAAACACTCCCTCTACACCGTCCATCAAACACTCCCTCTACACCGTCCATCAAACACTCCCTCTACACCGTCCATCAAACACTCCCTCTACACCGTCCATCAATCACTCCCTCCACACCGTCCATGAAACACTCCCTCTACACCGTCCATCAAACACTCCCTCTACACCGTCCATCAAACACTCCCTCTACATCGTCCATCAAACACTCCCTCTACACCGTCCATCAAACACTCCCTCTACACCGTCCATCAAACACTCCCTCTACACCGTCCATCAAACACTCCCTCTACACCGTCCATCAAACACTCCCTCTACACCGTCCATCAAACACTCCCTCCACACCGTCCATCAAACACTGCCTCTACACCGTCCATCAAACACTCCCTCTACACCGTCCATCAAACACTCCCTCTACACCGTCCATCAAACTCTCCCTCTACACCGTCCATCAAACACTCCCTCTACACCGTCCATCAAACACTGCCTCTACACCGTCCATCAAACACTCCCTCTACACCGTCCATCAAACACTCCCACTACACCGTCCATCAAACACTCCCTCTACACCGTCCCATCAAACACTCCCTCTACACCGTCCCATCAAACACTCCCTCCACACCGTCCATCAAACACTCCCTCTACACCGTCCATCAAACACTCCCTCTACACCGTCCCATCAAACACTCCCTCTACACCGTCCATCAAACACTCCCTCTACACCGTCCATCAAACACTCCCTCCACACCATCCATCAAACACTCCCTCTACACCGTCCATCAAACACTCCCTCTACACCGTCCATCAAACACTCCCTCTACACCGTCCATCAAACACTCCCTCTACACCGTCCATCAAACACTCCCTCCACACCGTCCCATCAAACACTCCCTCTACACCGTCCATCAAACACTCCCTCTACACCGTCCATCAAACACTCCCTCTACACCGTCCATCAAACACTCCCTCTACACCGTCCATCAAACACTCCCTCTACACCGTCCATCAAACACTCCCTCCACACCGTCCCATCAAACACTCCCTCTACACCGTCCGTCAAACACTCCCTCTACACCGTCCATCAAACACTCCCTCGACATCGTCCATCAAACACTCCCTCCACACCGTCCCATCAAACACTCCCTCGACACCTTCCATCAAACACTCCCTCTACACCGTCCATCAAACACTCCCTCTACACCGTCCATCAAACACTCCCTCTACACCGTCCATCAAACGCACCCTCTACACCGTCCATCAAACACTCCCTCCACACCGTCCATCAAACACTCCCTCTACACCGTCCCATCAAACACTCCCTCCACACCGTCCATCAAACACTCCCTCCACACCGTCCCATCAAACACTCCCTCCACACCGTCCATCAAACACTCCCTCTACACCGTCCATCAAACACTCCCTCTACACCGTCCATCAAACACTCCCTCTGCACCGTCCCATCAAACACTCCCTCTACACCGTCCATCAAACACTCCCTCTACACCGTCCATCAAACACTCCATCTACACCGTCCATCAAACACTCCCTCCACACCGTCCCATCAAACACTCCCTCCACACCGTCCCATCAAACACTCCCTCTACACCGTCCATCAAACACTCCCTCTACACCGTCCATCAAACACTCCCTCTACACTGTCCATCAAACACTCCCTCTACACCGTCCATCAAACACTCCCTCTACACCGTCCATCAAACACTCCCTCTACACCGTCCATCAAACACTCCCTCTACACCGTCCATCAAACACTCCCTCTACACCGTCCATCAAACACTCCCTCCACACCGTCCCATCAAACACTCCCTCAACACCGTCCATCAAACACTCCCTCTACACCGTCCATGAAACACTCCCTCCACACCGTCCATCAAACACTCCCTCCACACCGTCCATCAAACACTCCCTCTACACCTTCCATCAAACACTCCCTCCACACCGTCCATCAAACACTCCCTCCACACCGTCCCATCAAACACTCCCTCTACACCGTCCCATCAAACACTCCCTCTACACCGTCCATCAAACACTCCCTCTACACCGTCCATCAAACACTCCCTCTACACCTTCCATCAAACACTCCCTCTACACCGTCCATCAAACACTCCCTCAACACCGTCCATCAAACACTCCCTCTACACCTTCCATCAAACACTCCCTCTACACCGTCCATCAAACACTCCCTCTACACCGTCCATCAAACACTCCCTCTACACCTTCCATCAAACACTCCCTCTACACCGTCCATCAAACACTCCCTCAACACCGTCCATCAAACACTCCCTCTACACCTTCCATCAAACACTCCCTCAACACCGTCCATCAAACACTCCCTCTACACCTTCCATCAAACACTCCCTCTACACCGTCCATCAAACACTCCCTCTACACCGTCCATCAAACACTCCCTCTACACCGTCCATCAAACACTCCCTCTACACCGTCCATCAAACACTCCCTCTACACTGTCCATCAAACACTCCCTCGACACCGTCCATCAAACACTCCCTCTACACCGTCCATCAAACACTCCCTCTACACCGTCCATCAAACACTCCCTCTACACCGTCCATCAAACACTCCCTCTACACCGTCCATCAAACACTCCCTCTACACCGTCCATCAAACACTCCCTCTACACTGTCCATCAAACACTCCCTCTACACCGTCCATCAAACACTCCCTCTACACTGTCCATCAAACACTCCCTCTACACCGTCCATCAAACACTCCCTCTACACCGTCCATCAAACACTCCCTCCACACAGTCCCATCAAACACTCCCTCTACACCGTCCATCAAACACTCCCTCTACACCGTCCATCAAACACTCCCTCTACACCATCCATCAAACACTCCCTCTACACCGTCCATCAAACACTCCATCTACACCGTCCATCAAACACTCCCTCTACACCGTCCATCAAACACTCCCTCTACACCGTCCATCAAACACTCCCTCTACACCGTCCATCAAACACTCCCTCCACACCGTCCCATCAAACACTCCCTCTACACCGTCCATCAAACACTCCCTCTACACCGTCCATCAAACACTCCCTCCACACCGTCCATCAAACACTCCCTCCACACCGTCCATCAAACACTCCCTCCACACTGTCCATCAAACACTCCCTCTACACCGTCCATCAAACACTCCCTCTACACCATCCCATCAAACACTCCCTCTACACCATCCCATCAAACACTCCCTCTACACCGTCCATCAAACACTCCCTCTACACCGTCCATCAAACACTCCCTCCACACCGTCCATCAAACACTCCCTCCACACCGTCCATCAAACACTCCCTCCACACCGTCCATCAAACACTCCCTCTACACCGTCCATCAAACACTCCCTCTACACCTTCCATCAAACACTCCCTCTACACCGTCCATCAAACACTCCCTCGACACCGTCCATCAAACACTCCCTCTACACCGTCCATCAAACACTCCCTCTACACCGTCCATCAAACACTCCCTCTACACCGTCCATCAAACACTCCCTCTGCACCGTCCATCAAACACTCCCTCTACACCGTCCATCAAACACTCCCTCCACACCGTCCATCAAACACTCCCTCTACACCGTCCATCAAACACTCCCTCCACACCGTCCATCAAACACTCCCTCTACACCGTCCATCAAACACTCCCTCCACACCGTCCATCAAACACTCCCTCTACACCGTCCATCAAACACTCCCTCTACACCGTCCATCAAACACTCCCTCTACACCGTCCATCAAACACTCCCTCTACACCGTCCCATCAAACACTCCCTCTACACCGTCCATCAAACACTCCCTCTACACCGTCCATCAAACACTCCCTCGACACCGTCCATCAAACACTCCCTCTACACCGTCCATCAAACACTCCCTCCACACCGTCCATCAAACACTCCCTCCACACCGTCCATCAAACACTCCCTCGACACCGTCCCATCAAACACTCCCTCTACACCATCCATCAAACACTCCCTCTACACCGTCCATCAAACACTCCCTCTACACCATCCATCAAACACTCCCTCTACACCGTCCATCAAACACTCCCTCTACACCATCCATCAAACACTCCCTCCACACCGTCCATCAAACACTCCCTCGACACCGTCCATCAAACACTCCCTCTACACCGTCCATCAAACACTCCCTCCACACCGTCCATCAAACACTCCCTCTACACCGTCCATCAAACACTCCCTCCACACCGTCCATCAAACACTCCCTCTACACCGTCCATCAAACACTCCCTCTACACCGTCCATCAAACACTCCCTCCACACCGTCCATCAAACACTCCCTCTACACCGTCCATCAAACACTCCCTCTACACCGTCCATCAAACACTCCCTCGACACCGTCCATCAAACACTCCCTCAACACCGTCCATCAAACACTCCCTCTACACCGTCCATCAAACACTCCCTCTACACCGTCCATCAAACACTCCCTCCACACCGTCCATCAAACACTCCCTCTACACCTTCCATCAAACACTCCCTCAACACCGTCCATCAAACACTCCCTCTACACCGTCCATCAAACACTCCCTCTACACCGTCCATCAAACACTCCCTCTACACCTTCCATCAAACACTCCCTCCACACCGTCCATCAAACACTCCCTCTACACCGTCCATCAAACACTCCCTCTACACCTTCCATCAAACACTCCCTCAACACCGTCCATCAAACACTCCCTCCACACCGTCCATCAAACACTCCCTCCACACCGTCCATCAAACACTCCCTCCACACCGTCCATCAAACACTCCCTCTACACCGTCCATCAAACACTCCCTCTACACCGTCCATCAAACACTCCCTCCACACCGTCCATCAAACACTCCCTCTACACCGTCCATCAAACACTCCCTCTACACCTTCCATCAAACACTCCCTCTACACCGTCCATCAAACACTCCCTCAACACCGTCCATCAAACACTCCCTCTACACCGTCCATCAAACACTCCCTCCACACCGTCCATCAAACACTCCCTCCACACCGTCCATCAAACACTCCCTCTACACCGTCCATCAAACACTCCCTCCACACCGTCCATCAAACACTCCCTCCACACCGTCCCATCAAACACTCCCTCTACACCGTCCCATCAAACACTCCCTCTACACCGTCCATCAAACACTCCCTCTACACCGTCCATCAAACACTCCCTCTACACCGTCCATCAAACACTCCCTCTACACCGTCCATCAAACACTCCCTCTACACCGTCCATCAAACACTCCCTCCACACCGTCCATCAAACACTCCCTCCACACCGTCCATCAAACACTCCCTCCACACCGTCCATCAAACACTCCCTCTACACCGTCCATCAAACACTCCCTCCACACCGTCCATCAAACACTCCCTCCACACCGTCCATCAAACACTCCCTCTACACCGTCCATCAAACACTCCCTCTACACCTTCCATCAAACACTCCCTCTACACCGTCCATCAAACACTCCCTCAACACCGTCCATCAAACACTCCCTCTACACCTTCCATCAAACACTCCCTCAACACCGTCCATCAAACACTCCCTCCACACCGTCCCATCAAACACTCCCTCTACACCGTCCATCAAACACTCCCTCTACACCGTCCATCAAACACTCCCTCTACACCGTCCATCAAACACTCCCTCTACACCGTCCATCAAACACTCCCTCTACACCGTCCATCAAACACTCCCTCCACACCGTCCATCAAACACTCCCTCTACACCGTCCATCAAACACTCCCTCTACACCGTCCATCAAACACTCCCTCTACACCGTCCATCAAACACTCCCTCTACACCGTCCATCAAACACTCCCTCCACACTGTCCATCAAACACTCCCTCCACACCGTCCATCAAACACTCCCTCTACACCATCCCATCAAACACTCCCTCTACACCATCCCATCAAACACTCCCTCCACACCGTCCATCAAACACTCCCTCTACACCTTCCATCAAACACTCCCTCTACACCTTCCATCAAACACTCCCTCCACACAGTCCCATCAAACACTCCCTCTACACCGTCCATCAAACACTCCCTCTACACCGTCCATCAAACACTCCCTCTACACCGTCCATCAAACACTCCCTCTACACCGTCCATCAAACACTCCCTCCACACCGTCCATCAAACACTCCCTCTACACCGTCCATCAAACACTCCCTCTACACCGTCCATCAAACACTCCCTCCACACCGTCCATCAAACACTCCCTCCACACCGTCCATCAAACACTCCCTCTACACCGTCCATCAAACACTCCCTCCACACCGTCCATCAAACACTCCCTCTACACCGTCCATCAAACACTCCCTCGACACCGTCCATCAAACACTCCCTCTACACCTTCCATCAAACACTCCCTCTACACCGTCCATCAAACACTCCCTCTACACCGTCCATCAAACACTCCCTCGACACCGTCCATCAAACACTCCCTCTACACCTTCCATCAAACACTCCCTCGACACCGTCCATCAAACAATCCCTCCACACCGTCCATCAAACACTCCCTCTACACCGTCCATCAAACACTCCCTCTACACCGTCCATCAAACACTCCCTCTACACCGTCCATCAAACACTCCCTCTACACCGTCCATCAAACACTCCCTCCACACAGTCCATCAAACACTCCCTCTACACCGTCCATCAAACACTCCCTCTACACCGTCCATCAAACACTCCCTCTACACTGTCCATCAAACACTCCCTCTACACCGTCCATCAAACACTCCCTCTACACCGTGCATCAAACACTCCCTCTACACCGTCCATCAAACACTCCCTCTACACCGTCCATCAAACGCTCCCTCTACACCGTCCATCAAACACTCCCTCCACACCGTCCATCAAACACTCCCTCCACACCGTCCATCAAACACTCCCTCTACACCGTCCATCAAACACTCCCTCCACACCGTCCATCAAACACTCCCTCCACACCGTCCATCAAACACTCCCTCTACACCGTCCATCAAACACTCCCTCCACACCGTCCATCAAACACTCCCTCTACACCGTCCATCAAACACTCCCTCCACACCGTCCATCAAACACTCCCTCTACACTGTCCATCAAACACTCCCTCTACACCATCCATCAAACACTCCCTCCACACCGTCCATCAAACACTCCCTCTACACCGTCCGTCAAACACTCCCTCTACACCGTCCATCAAACACTCCCTCTACACCGTCCATCAAACACTCCCTCTACACCGTCCATCAAACACTCCCTCTACACCGTCCATCAAACACTCCCTCGACACCGTCCCATCAAACACTCCCTCTACACCATCCATCAAACACTCCCTCTACACCTTCCATCAAACACTCCCTCTACACCGTGCATCAAACACTCCCTCTACACCGTCCATCAAACACTCCCTCTACACCGTCCATCAAACACTCCCTCTACACCGTCCATCAAACACTCCCTCCACACCGTCCATCAAACACTCCCTCCACACCGTCCATCAAACACTCCCTCTACACCTTCCATCAAACACTCCCTCGACACCGTCCATCAAACAATCCCTCCACACCGTCCATCAAACACTCCCTCTACACCGTCCATCAAACAATCCCTCCACACCGTCCATCAAACACTCCCTCCACACCGTCCATCAAACACTCCCTCGACACCGTCCCATCAAACACTCCCTCTACACCATCCATCAAACACTCCCTCTACACCGTCCATCAAACACTCCCTCCACACCGTCCATCAAACACTCCCTCTACACCGTCCATCAAACACTCCCTCTACACCGTCCATCAAACACTCCCTCTACACCGTCCCATCAAACACTCCCTCTACACCGTCCATCAAACACTCCCTCTACACCGTCCATCAAACAATCCCTCTACACCGTCCATCAAACACTCCCTCGACACCGTCCCATCAAACACTCCCTCTACACCGTCCATCAAACACTCCCTCTACACCGTCCATCAAACAATCCCTCCACACCGTCCATCAAACACTCCCTCTACACTGTCCATCAAACACTCCCTCTACACCGTCCATCAAACACTCCCTCTACACCGTCCATCAAACACTCCCTCTACACCGTCCATCAAACAATCCCTCCACACCGTCCATCAAACACTCCCTCTACACTGTCCATCAAACACTCCCTCTACACCGTCCATCAAACACTCCCTCTACACCGTCCATCAAACACTCCCTCTACACCGTCCATCAAACACTCCCTCCACACCGTCCATCAAACACTCCCTCTACACCGTCCATCAAACTCTCCCTCTACACCGTCCATCAAACACTCCCTCTACACCGTCCATCAAACACACCCTCTACACCGTCCATCAAACACTCCCTCCACACCGTCCATCAAACACTCCATCTACACCGTCCATCAAACACTCCCTCTACACCGTGCATCAAACACTCCCTCTACACCGTCCATCAAACACTCCCTCCACACCGTCCATCAAACACTCCCTCCACACCGTCCATCAAACACTCCCTC
The DNA here is from genome assembly GCF_035084215.1 of Heptranchias perlo. Classification (NCBI taxonomy): domain Eukaryota; kingdom Metazoa; phylum Chordata; class Chondrichthyes; order Hexanchiformes; family Hexanchidae; genus Heptranchias; species Heptranchias perlo. The sequence goes on along the minus strand of NW_027139709.1, from coordinate 72,357 downwards.
CACACCGTCCATCAAACACTCCCTCTACACCGTCCATCAAACACTCCCTCCACACCGTCCATCAAACACTCCCTCTACACCGTCCATCAAACACTCCATCTACACCGTCCATCAAACACTCCCTCTACACCGTGCATCAAACACTCCCTCTACACCGTCCATCAAACACTCCCTCTACACCTTCCATCAAACACTCCCTCTACACCGTCCATCAAACACTCCCTCTACACCGTCCATCAAACACTCCCTCTACACCTTCCATCAAACACTCCCTCTACACCGTCCATCAAACACTCCCTCTACACCGTCCATCAAACACTCCCTCTACACCGTCCATCAAACACTCCCTCTACACCGTCCATCAAACACTCCCTCTACACCGTGCATCAAACACTCCCTCTACACCGTCCATCAAACACTCCCTCCGCACCGTCCATCAAACACTCCCTCTACACCGTCCATCAAACACTCCCTCCACACCGTCCATCAAACACTCCCTCTACACCGTCCATCAAACACTCCCTCCACACCGTCCATCAAACACTCCCTCTACACCGTCCATCAAACACTCCCTCTACACCGTCCATCAAACACTCCCTCTACACCGTCCATCAAACACTCCCTCTACACCGTCCATCAAACACTCCCTCTACACCGTCCATCAAACACTCCCTCTACACCGTCCATCAAACACTCCCTCTACACCGTCCATCAAACACTCCCTCTACACCGTCCATCAAACACTCCCTCTACACCTTCCATCAAACACTCCCTCTACACCGTCCATCAAACACTCCCTCTACACCGTCCATCAAACACTCCCTCTACACCTTCCATCAAACACTCCCTCTACACCGTCCATCAAACACTCCCTCTACACCGTCCATCAAACACTCCCTCTACACCGTCCATCAAACACTCCCTCTACACCGTCCATCAAACACTCCCTCTACACCGTCCATCAAACACTCCCTCTACACCTTCCATCAAACACTCCCTCCACAACGTCCATGAAACACTCCCTCTACACCGTCCCATCAAACACTCCCTCGACACCGTCCATCAAACAATCCCTCCACACCGTCCATCAAACACTCCCTCTACACCGTCCATCAAACACTCCCTCCACACCGTCCATCAAACACTCCCTCCACACCGTCCATCAAACACTCCCTCTACACCGTCCATCAAACACTCCCTCCACACCGTCCATCAAACACTCCCTCTACACCGTCCATCAAACACTCCCTCTACACCGTCCCATCAAACACTCCCTCTACACCGTCCATCAAACACTCCCTCTACACCGTCCATCAAACACTCCCTCGACACCGTCCATCAAACAATCCCTCCACACCGTCCATCAAACACTCCCTCGACACCATCCCATCAAACACTCCCTCTACACCGTCCATCAAACACTCCCTCTACACCGTCCATCAAACACTCCCTCTACACCGTCCATCAAACACTCCCTCTCCACCGTCGCATCAAACACTCCCTCCACACCGTCGCATCAAACACTCCCTCTACACCGTCCATCAAACACTCCCTCTACACCGTCCATCAAACACTCCCTCCACACCGTCCATCAAACACTCCCTCCACACCGTCCATCAAACACTCCCTCTACACCGTCCATCAAACACTCCCTCTACACCGTCCATCAAACACTCCCTCCACACCGTCGCATCAAACACTCCCTCCACACCGTCGCATCAAACACTCCCTCTACACCGTCCATCAAACACTCCCTCTACACCGTCCATCAAACACTCCCTCTACACCGTCCATCAAACACTCCCTCCACACCGTCCATCAAACACTCCCTCTACACCGTCCATCAAACACTCCCTCTACACCGTCCATCAAACACTCCCTCTACACCGTCCATCAAACACTCCCTCTACACCGTCCATCAAACACTCCCTCCACACCGTCCATCAAACACTCCCTCTACACCGTCCATCAAACACTCCCTCCACACCGTCCATCAAACACTCCCTCTACACCGTCCATCAAACACTCCCTCTACACCATCCATCAAACACTCCCTCCACACCGTCCATCAAACACTCCCTCTACACCGTCCATCAAACACTCCCTCCACACCGTCCATCAAACACTCCCTCTACACCGTCCATCAAACACTCCCTCCACACCGTCCATCAAACACTCCCTCTACACCGTCCATCAAACACTCCCTCTACACCGTCCATCAAACACTCCCTCTACACCGTCCCATCAAACACTCCCTCTACACCGTCCATCAAACACTCCCTCCACACCGTCCATCAAACACTCCCTCCACACCGTCCATCAAACACTCCCTCTACACCGTCCATCAAACACTCCCTCTACACCGTGCATCAAACACTCCCTCTACACCGTCCATCAAACACTCCCTCTACACCGTCCATCAAACACTCCCTCTACACCGTCCCATCAAACACTCCCTCTACACCGTCCATCAAACACTCCCTCTACACCGTCCATCAAACACTCCCTCTACACCGTCCCATCAAACACTCCCTCTACACCGTCCATCAAACACTCCCTCTACACCGTCCATCAAACACTCCCTCTACACCGTCCATCAAACACTCCCTCTACACCGTCCCATCAAACACTCCCTCTACACCGTCCATCAAACACTCCCTCTACACCGTCCATCAAACACTCCCTCTACACCGTCCATCAAACACTCCCTCTACACCGTCCATCAAACACTCCCTCTACACCGTCCATCAAACACTCCCTCGACACCGTCCATCAAACACTCCCTCCACACCGTCCATCAAACACTCCCTCCACACCGTCCATCAAACACTCCCTCCACACCGTCCATCAAACACTCCCTCTACACCGTCCATCAAACACTCCCTCTACACCGTCCATCAAACACTCCCTCCACACCGTCCATCAAACACTCCCTCTACACCGTCGCATCAAACCCTCCCTCTACACCGTCCATGAAACACTCCCTCTACACCATCCCATCAAACACTCACTCTACACCGTCCATCAAACACTCCCTCTACACCGTCCATCAAACACTCCCTCTACACCGTCCATCAAACACTCCCTCTACACCTTCCATCAAACACTCCCTCTACACCGTCCATCAAACCCTCCCTCTACACCGTCCATGAAACACTCCCTCTACACCATCCCATCAAACACTCACTCTACACCGTCCATCAAACACTCCCTCTACACCGTCCATCAAACACTCCCTCTACACCGTCCATCAAACACTCCCTCTACACCTTCCATCAAACACTCCCTCTACACCGTCCATCAAACACTCCCTCTACACCTTCCATCAAACACTCCCTCTACACCGTCCATCAAACACTCCCTCTACACCGTCCATCAAACACTCCCTCTACACCGTCCATCAAACACTCCCTCCACACCGTCCATCAAACACTCCCTCTACACCGTCCATCAAACACTCCCTCTACACCTTCCATCAAACACTCCCTCTACACCTTCCATCAAACACTCCCTCTACACCGTCCATCAAACACTCCCTCTACACCGTCCATCAAACACTCCCTCTACACCGTCCATCAAACACTCCCTCTACACCGTACATCAAACACTCCCTCTACACCGTCCATCAAACACTCCCTCCACACTGTCCATCAAACACTCCCTCTACACCGTCCATCAAACACTCCCTCTACACCGTGCATCAAACACTCCCTCTACACCGTCCATCAAACACTCCCTCTACACCGTCCATCAAACACTGCCTCTACACCGTCCATCAAACCCTCCCTCTGCACTGTCCATCAAACACTCCCTCTACACCGTCCATCAAACACTCCCTCTACACCGTGCATCAAACACTCCCTCTACACCGTCCATCAAACACTCCCTCTACACCGTCCATCAAACACTCCCTCCACACCGTCCATCAAACACTCCCTCTACACCGTCCATCAAACACTCCCTCTACACCGTCCATCAAACACTCCCTCTACACCGTCCATCAAACACTCCCTCTACACCGTGCATCAAACACTCCCTCTACACCATCCCATCAAACACTCCCTCCACACCGTCCATCAAACACTCCCTCTACACTGTCCCATCAAACACTCCCTCTACACCATCCATCAAACACTCCCTCTACACCGTCCATCAAACACTCCCTCTACACCGTCCGTCAAACACTCCCTCCACACCGTCCATCAAACACTCCCTCTACACCGTCCATCAAACACTCCCTCCACACCGTCCATCAAACACTCCCTCTACACCATCCATCAAACACTCCCTCTACACCGTCCATCAAACACTCCCTCCACACCGTCCATCAAACACTCCCTCTACACCGTCCATCAAACACTCCCTCTACACCGTCCATCAAACACTCCCTCGACATCGTCCATCAAACACTCCCTCTACACCGTGCATCAAACACTCCCTCTACACCATCCCATCAAACACTCCCTCCACACCGTCCATCAAACACTCCCTCTACACCGTCCATCAAACCCTCCCTCTACACCATCCCATCAAACACTCCCTCCACACCGTCCATCAAACACTCCCTCCACACCGTCCATCAAACACTCCCTCTACACCGTCCATCAAACACTCCCTCTACACCGTCCATCAAACACTCCCTCTACACCGTCCATCAAACACTCCCTCCACACCGTCCATCAAACACTCCCTCCACACCGTCCATCAAACACTCCCTCTACACCGTCCATCAAACACTCCCTCCACACCGTCCATCAAACACTCCCTCCACACCGTCCATCAAACACACCCTCTACACCGTCCATCAAACACTCCCTCCACACCGTCCATCAAACACTCCCTCGACATCGTCCATCAAACACTCCCTCTACACCGTCCCATCAAACACTCCCTCTACACAGTCCATCAAACACTCCCTCTACACCGTGCATCAAACACTCCCTCCACACCGTCCATCAAACACTCCCTCCACACCGTCCATCAAACACTCCCTCTACACCGTCCATCAATCACTCCCTCCACACCGTCCATCAAACACTCCCTCTACACCGTCCATCAAACACTCCCTCCACACAGTCCATCAAACACTCCCTCTACACCGTGCATCAAACACTCCCTCCACACCGTCCATCAAACACTCCCTCCACACCGTCCATCAAACACTCCCTCTACACCGTGCATCAAACACTCCCTCTACACCATCCATCAAACACACCCTCTACACCGTCCCATCAAACACTCACTCAACATCGTCCATCAAACACTCCCTCTACACCGTCCATCAAACACTCCCTCTACACCGTCCATCAAACACTCCCTCCACACCGTCCATCAAACAATCCCTCCACACCGTCCATCAAACACTCCCTCTACACCGTCCATCAAACACTCCCTCTACACCGTCCATCAAACACTCCCTCTACACCGTCCATCAAACACTCCCTCTACACCGTCCATCAAACACTCCCTCTACACCGTCCATCAAACACTCCCTCTACACCGTCCCATCAAACACTCACTCAACATCGTCCATCAAACACTCCCTCTACACCGTCCATCAAACACTCCCTCCACACCGTCCATCAAACACTCCCTCTACACCGTCCATCAAACACTCCCTCTACACTGTCCATCAAACACTCCCTCTACACCGTCCATCAAACACTCCCTCTACACCGTCCATCAAACACACCCTCCACACCGTCCATCAAACAATCTCTCTATACCGTCCAACAAACACTCCCTCCACACCGTCCATCAAACACTCCCTCCACACCGTCCATCAAACACTCCCTCTACACCGTCCATCAATCACTCCCTCCACACCGTCCATCAAACACTCCCTCGACACCGTCCATCAAACACTCCCTCTACACCGTCCATCAAACACTCCCTCCACACAGTCCCATCAAACACTCCCTCTACACCGTCCATCAAACACTCCCTCCACACAGTCCCATCAAACACTGCCTCTACATCGTCCCATCAAACACTCCCTCTACACCGTCCATCAAACACTCCCTCAACACCGTCCATCAAACACTCCCTCTACACCGTCCATCAAACACTCCCTCCACACCGTCCATCAAACACTCCCTCTACACCGTCCATCAAACACTCCCTCCACACCGTCCCATCAAACACTCCCTCTACACCTTCCATCAAACACTCCCTCTACACCGTCCATCAAACACTCCCTCTACACCGTCCATCAAACACTCCCTCTACACCGTCCATCAAACACTCCCTCTACACCATCCATCAAACACTCCCTCTACACCGTCCATCAAACAATCCCTCCACACCGTCCATCAAACACTCCCTCCACACAGTCCATCAAACACTCCCTCTACACCGTCCATCAAACACTCCCTCTACACCGTCCATCAAACACTCCCTCTACACCGTCCATCAAACACACCCTCTACACCGTCCATCAAACACTCCCTCTACACCGTCCATCAAACACTCCCTCCACACCGTCCATCAAACACTCCCTCTACACCGTCCATCAAACAATCCCTCTACACCGTCCATCAAACACTCCCTCTACACCGTCCATCAAACACTCCCTCTACACCGTCCATCAAACACTCCCTCCACACTGTCCATCAAACACTCCCTCTACACCGTCCATCAAACAATCCCTCTACACCGTCCATCAAACACTCCCTCTACACCGTCCATCAAACACTCCCTCCACACCGTCCATCAAACACTCCCTCCACACCGTCCATCAAACACTCCCTCTACACCGTCCATCAAACACTCCCTCTACACCGTCCATCAAACACTCCCTCTACACCGTCCATCAAACACTCCCTCTACACCGTCCATCAAACACTCCCTCTACACCGTCCATCAAACACTCCCTCTACACCGTCCATCAAACACTCCCTCTACACCGTCCATCAAACACTCCCTCTACACCGTCCATCAAACACTCCCTCTACACCGTCCATCAAACACTCCCTCTACACCGTCCATCAAACACTCCCTCCACACCGTCCATCAAACACTCCCTCTACACCGTCCATCAAACACTCCCTCTACACCGTCCATCAAACACTCCCTCCGCACCGTCCATCAAACACTCCCTCTACACCGTCCATCAAACACTCCCTCTACACCGTCCATCAAACACTCCCTCTACACCGTCCATCAAACACTCCCTCCACACCGTCCATCAAACACTCCCTCCACACCGTCCATCAAACACTCCCTCCACACCGTCCATCAAACACTCCCTCTACACCGTCCATCAAACACTCCCTCTACACCGTCCATCAAACACTCCCTCGACACAGTCCATCAAACACTCCCTCTACACCGTCCATCAAACACTCCCTCCACACTGTCCATCAAACACTCCCTCTACACCGTCCATCAAACACTCCCTCCACACTGTCCATCAAACACTCCCTCTACACCGTCCATCAAACACTCCCTCCACACTGTCCATCAAACACTCCCTCTACACCGTCCATCAAACAATCCCTCTACACCGTCCATCAAACACTCCCTCTACACCGTCCATCAAACACTCCCTCCACACCGTCCATCAAACACTCCCTCCACACCGTCCATCAAACACTCCCTCTACACCTTCCATCAAACACTCCCTCGACACCGTCCATCAAACAATCCCTCCACACCGTCCATCAAACACTCCCTCGACACCGTCCCATCAAACACTCCCTCCACACCGTCCATCAAACACTCCCTCTACACCGTCCATCAAACAGTCCCTCTACACCGTCCATCAAACACTCCCTCTACACCGTCCATCAAACAGTCCCTCTACACCGTCCATCAAACACTCCCTCTACACCGTCCATCAAACAGTCCCTCTACACCGTCCATCAAACACTCCCTCTACACCGTCCATCAAACACTCCCTCTACACCGTCCATCAAACACTCCCTCTACACCGTCCATCAAACACTCCCTCTACACCGTCCATCAAACACTCCCTCTACACCGTCCATCAAACACTCCCTCTACACCGTCCATCAAACACTCCCTCTACACCGTCCATCAAACACTCCCTCTACACCGTCCATCAAACACTCCCTCTACACCGTCCATCAAACACTCCCTCCACACCGTCCATCAAACACTCCCTCTACACCGTCCATCAAACACTCCCTCCACACCGTCCATCAAACACTCCCTCCACACCGTCCATCAAACACTCCCTCTACACCGTCCATCAAACACTCCCTCTACACCGTCCATCAAACACTCCCTCCACACCGTCCATCAAACACTCCCTCTACATCGTCCATCAAACACTCCCTCTACACCGTCCATCAAACACTCCCTCGACACCGTCCATCAAACACTCCCTCTACACCGTCCATCAAACACTCCCTCTACACCTTCCATCAAACACTCCCTCTACACCGTCCATCAAACACTCCCTCCACACCGTCCATCAAACACTCCCTCTACACCGTCCCATCAAACACTCCCTCTACACCGTCCATCAAACACTCCCTCCACACCGTCCATCAAACACTCCCTCTACACCGTCCATCAAACACTCCCTCTACACCTTCCATCAAACACTCCCTCTACACCGTCCATCAAACACTCCCTCCACAACGTCCATGAAACACTCCCTCTACACCTTCCATCAAACACTCCCTCTACACCGTCCATCAAACACTCCCTCTACACCGTCCATCAAACACTCCCTCTACACCGTCCATCAAACACTCCCTCTACACCGTCCATCAAACACTCCCTCTACACCGTCCATCAAACACTCCCTCTACACCGTCCATCAAACACTCCCTCTACACCGTCCATCAAACACTCCCTCTACACCGTCCATCAAACACTCCCTCTACACCGTCCATCAAACACTCCCTCCACAACGTCCATGAAACACTCCCTCTACACCTTCCATCAAACACTCCCTCTACACCGTCCATCAAACACTCCCTCTACACCGTCCATCAAACACTCCCTCGACACCATCCCATCAAACACTCCCTCGACACCATCCCATCAAACACTCCCTCTACACCGTCCATCAAACACTCCCTCCACACCGTCCATCAAACAATCCCTCCACACCGTCCATCAAACACTCCCTCCACACCATCCCATCAAACACTCCCTCGACACCATCCCATCAAACACTCCCTCTACACCGTCCATCAAACACTCCCTCTACACCGTCCATCAAACACTCCCTCCACACCGTCCATCAAACAATCCCTCCACACCGTCCATCAAACACTCCCTCCACACCGTCGCATCAAACACTCCCTCCACACCGTCGCATCAAACACTCCCTCTACACCGTCCATCAAACACTCCCTCTACACCGTCCATCAAACACTCCCTCTACACCGTCCATCAAACACTCCCTCTACACTGTCCATCAAACACTCCCTCTACACCGTCCATCAAACACTCCCTCTACACCGTCCATCAAACACTCCCTCCACACCGTCCATCAAACACTCCCTCCACACCGTCCATCAAACACTCCCTCTACACCGTCCATCAAACACTCCCTCTACACCGTCCATCAAACACTCCCTCTACACCGTCCATCAAACACTCCCTCCACACCGTCCATCAAACACTCCCTCCACACCGTCCATCAAACACTCCCTCTACACCGTCCATCAAACACTCCATCTACACCGTCCATCAAACACTCCCTCCACACCGTCCATCAAACACTCCCTCCACACCGTCCATCAAACACTCCCTCCACACCGTCCATCAAACACTCCCTCCACACCGTCCATCAAACACTCCCTCTACACCGTCCATCAAACACTCCCTCTACACCGTCCATCAAACACTCCCTCCACACCGTCCATCAAACACTCCCTCTACACCGTCCATCAAACACTCCCTCGACACCGTCCATCAAACACTCCCTCTACACCGTCCATCAAACACTCCCTCCACACCGTCCATCAAACACTCCCTCGACACCGTCCATCAAACACTCCCTCTACACCGTCCCATCAAACACGCACTCCACACCGTCCATCAAACACTCCCTCTACACCGTCCATCAAACACTCCCTCCACACCGTCCATCAAACACTCCCTCTACACTGTCCCATCAAACACTCCCTCTACACCGTCCATCAAACACTCCCTCTACACCGTCCATCACACACTCCCTCCACACCGTCCATCAAACCCTCCCTCTACACCGTCCATCACACACTCCCTCTACACCGTCCATCAAACACTCCCTCTACACCGTCCATCACACACTCCCTCCACACCGTCCATCAAACACTCCCTCTACACCGTCCATCAAACACTCCCTCTACACCGTCCATCACACACTCCCTCCACACCGTCCATCAAACACTCCCTCTACACCGTCCCATCAAACACTCCCTCTACACCGTCCATCAAACACTCCCTCTACACCGTCCATCAAACACTCCCTCGACACCGTCCATCAAACACTCCCTCCACACCGTCCATCAAACACTCCCTCTACACCGTCCATCAAACACTCCCTCTACACCGTCCATCAAACACTCCCTCTACACCGTCCATCAAACACTCCCTCTACACCATCCATCAAACACTCCCTCCACACCGTCCATCAAACACTCCCTCTACACCGTCCATCAAACACTCCCTCTACACCGTCCATCAAACACTCCCTCCACACCGTCCATCAAACACTCCCTCTACACCGTCGCATCAAACCCTCCCTCTACACCGTCCATGAAACACTCCCTCTACACCGTCCATCAAACATTCCCTCAACACCGTCCATCAATCACTCCCTCTACACCGTCCATCAAACACTCCCTCTACACCGTCCATCAAACACTCCCTCTACACCGTCCATCAAACACTCCCTCTACACCGTCCATCAAACACTCCCTCTACACCGTCCCATCAAACACTCTCTCTACACCGTCCATCAAACACTCCCTCCACACCGTCCATCAAACACTCCCTCTACACCGTCCATCAAACACTCCCTCCACACCGTCCATCAAACACTCCCTCTACACCGTCGCATCAAACCCTCCCTCTACACCGTCCATGAAACACTCCCTCTACACCGTCCATCAAACATTCCCTCAACACCGTCCATCAAACACTCCCTCTACACCGTCCATCAAACACTCCCTCCACACCGTCCATCAAACACTCCCTCTACACCGTCCATCAAACATTCCCTCAACACCGTCCATCAAACACTCCCTCTACACCGTCCATGAAACACTCCCTCTACACCGTCCATCAAACATTCCCTCAACACCGTCCATCAAACACTCTCTCTACACCGTCCATCAAACACTCCCTCCACACCGTCCATCAAACACTCCCTCCACACCGTCCATCAAACACTCCCTCCACACCGTCCATCAAACACTCCCTCCACACCGTCCATCAAACACTCCCTCAACACCGTCCATCAAACACTCCCTCCACACCGTCCATCAAACACTCCCTCAACACCGTCCATCAAACACTCCCTCTACACCGTCCATCAAACACTCCCTCTACACCGTCCATCAAACACTCCCTCTACACCGTCCATCAAACACTCCCTCTACACCGTCCATCAAACACTCCCTCTACACCGTCCATCAAACACTCCCTCCACACCGTCCATCAAACACTCCCTCCACACCGTCCATCAAACACTCCCTCCACACCGTCCATCAAACACTCCCTCGACACCGTCCATCAAACACTCCGTCCACACCGTCCATCAAACACTCCCTCGACACCGTCCATCAAACACTCCGTCCACACCGTCCATCAAACACTCCCTCCACACCGTCCATCAAACACTCCCTCTACACCGTCCATCAAACACTCCCTCTACACCGTCCATCAAACACTCCCTCTACACCGTCCATCAAACACTCCCTCTACACCGTCCATCAAACACTCCCTCTACACCGTCCATCAAACACTCCCTCTACACCGTCCATCAAACACTCCCTCTACACCGTCCATCAAACACTCCCTCTACACCGTCCATCAAACCCTCCCTCTGCACTGTCCATCAAACACTCCCTCTACACCGTCCATCAAACACTCCCTCCACACCGTCCATCAAACACTCCCTCTACACCGTCCATCAAACACTCCCTCTACACCGTCCATCAAACACTCCCTCCACACCGTCCCATCAAACACTCCCTCCACACCGTCCCATCAAACACTCCCTCCACACCGTCCATCAAACACTCCCTCTACACCGTCCATCAAACACTCCCTCTACACCGTCCATCAAACACTCCCTCTACACCGTCCATCAAACACTCCCTCTACACCGTCCATCAAACACTCCCTCTACACCGTCCATCAAACACTCCCTCTACACCGTCCATCAAACACTCCCTCCACACCGTACATCAAACACTCCCTCTACACCGTCCATCAAACACTCCCTCGACACCGTCCATCAAACACTCCCTCGACACCGTCCATCAAACACTCCCTCTACACCGTCCATCAAACACTCCCTCTACACCGTCCATCAAACACTCCCTCGACACCGTCCATCAAACACTCCCTCCACACCGTCCATCAAACACTCCCTCTACACCGTCCATCAAACACTCCCTCTACACCGTCCATCAAACACTCCCTCCACACTGTCCATCAAACACTCCCTCTACACCGTCCATCAAACACTCCCTCTACACCGTGCATCAAACACTCCCTCTACACCGTCCATCAAACACTCCCTCTACACCGTGCATCAAACACTCCCTCTACACCGTCCATCAAACACTCCCTCTACACCGTGCATCAAACACTCCCTCTACACCGTCCATCAAACACTCCCTCTACACTGTCCATCAAACACTCCCTCTACACCGTCCATCAAACACTCCCTCTACACCGTCCCATCAAACACTCCCTCCACACCGTCCATCAAACACTCCCTCTACACCGTCCATCAAACACTCCCTCTACACCGTCCATCAAACACTCCCTCTACACCGTCCATCAAACACTCCCTCTACACCGTCCATCAAACACTCCCTCTACACCGTCCATCAAACACTCCCTCTACACCGTCCATCAAACACTCCCTCTACACCGTCCATCAAACACTCCCTCCACACCGTCCATCAAACACTCCCTCTACACCGTCCATCAAACACTCCCTCTACACCGTCCATCAAACACTCCCTCCACACCGTCCATCAAACACTCCCTCTACACCGTCCATCAAACACTCCCTCTACACCGTCCATCAAACACTCCCTCTACACCGTCCATCAAACACTCCCTCGACACCGTCCATCAAACACTGCCTCTACACCGTCCATCAAACACTCCCTCTACACCGTCCATGAAACACTCCCTCCACACCGTCCATCAAACACTCCCTCTACACCGTCCATCAAACACTCCCTCCACACCGTCCATCAAACACTCCCTCTACACCGTCCATCAAACACTCCCTCTACACCGTCCATCAAACACTCCCTCTACACCGTCCATCAAACACTCCCTCTACACCGTCCATCAAACACTCCCTCTACACCGTCCATCAAACACTCCCTCTACACCTTCCATCAAACACTCCCTCCACACCGTCCATCAAACACTCCCTCTACACCGTCCATCAAACACTCCCTCTACACCGTCCATCAAACACTCCCTCTACACCGTGCATCAAACACTCCCTCTACACCGTCCATCAAACACTCCCTCTACACCATCCCATCAAACACTCCCTCTACACCGTCCATCAAACACTCCCTCCACACCGTCCATCAAACACTCCCTCCACACCGTCCATCAAACACTCCCTCTACACCGTCCATCAAACACTCCCTCTACACCGTCCATCAAACACTCCCTCTACACCGTCCATCAAACACTCCCTCCACACCGTCCATCAAACACTCCCTCGACACCGTCCATCAAACACTCCCTCCACACCGTCCATCAAACACTCCCTCGACACCGTCCATCAAACACTCCCTCTACACCGTCCATCAAACACTCCCTCTACACCGTCCATCAAACACTCCCTCTACACCGTCCATCAAACACTCCCTCTACACCGTCCATCAAACACTCCCTCTACACTGTCCATCAAACACTCCCTCTACACCGTCCATCAAACACTCCCTCCACACCGTCCATCAAACACTCCCTCTACACCGTCCATCAAACACTCCCTCTACACCGTCCATCAAACACTCCCTCCACACAGTCCATCAAACACTCCCTCCACACCGTCCATCAAACACTCCCTCCACACCGTCCATCAAACACTCCCTCTACACCGTGCATCAAACACTCCCTCCACACCGTCCATCAAACACTCCCTCTACACCGTGCATCAAACACTCCCTCCACACAGTCCATCAAACACTCCCTCTACACCGTGCATCAAACACTCCCTCTACACCGTCCATCAAACACTCCCTCCACACCGTCCATCAAACACTCCCTCCACACCGTCCATCAAACACTCCCTCTACACCGTCCATCAAACACTCCCTCTACACCGTGCATCAAACACTCCCTCTACACCGTCCATCAAACACTCCCTCCACACCGTCCATCAAACACTCCCTCCACACCGTCCATCAAACACTCCCTCTACACCGTGCATCAAACACTCCCTCTACACCGTCCATCAAACACTCCCTCTACACCGTCCATCAAACACTCCCTCCACACCGTCCATCAAACACTCCCTCTACACCGTGCATCAAACACTCCCTCTACACCGTCCATCAAACACTCCCTCCACACCGTCCATCAAACACTCCCTCCACACCGTCCATCAAACACTCCCTCTACACCGTGCATCAAACACTCCCTCTACACCGTCCATCAAACACTCCCTCTACACCGTCCATCAAACACTCCCTCTACACCGTCCATCAAACACTCCCTCCACACCGTCCATCAAACACTCCCTCTACACCGTCCATCAAACACTCCCTCTACACCGTCCCATCAAACACTCCCTCCACACCGTCCATCAAACACTCCCTCCACACCGTCCATCAAACACTCCCTCCACACAGTCCATCAAACACTCCCTCTACACCGTCCATCAAACACTCCCTCTACACCGTCCATCAAACACTCCCTCTACACCGTCCATCAAACACTCCCTCTACACCGTGCATCAAACACTCCCTCTACACCGTCCATCAAACACTCCCTCTACACCGTGCATCAAACACTCCCTCCACACAGTCCATCAAACACTCCCTCTACACCGTGCATCAAACACTCCCTCTACACCGTCCATCAAACACTCCCTCTACACCGTCCATCAAACACTCCCTCTACACCGTCCATCAAACACTCCCTCTACACCGTCCATCAAACACTCCCTCCACACCGTCCATCAAACACTCCCTCTACACCGTCCATCAAACACTCCCTCCACACCGTCCATCAAACACTCCCTCCACACCGTCCATCAAACACTCCCTCCACACAGTCCATCAAACACTCCCTCTACACCGTCCATCAAACACTCCCTCTACACCGTCCATCAAACACTCCCTCTACACCGTCCATCAAACACTCCCTCTACACCGTCCATCAAACACTCCCTCCACACCGTCCATCAAACACTCCCTCTACACCGTCCATCAAACACTCCCTCTACACCGTGCATCAAACACTCCCTCCACACAGTCCATCAAACACTCCCTCCACACCGTCCATCAAACACTCCCTCCACACCGTGCATCAAACACTCCCTCAACACCGTCCATCAAACAATCCCTCCACACCGTCCATCAAACACTCCCTCTACACCGTCCATCAAACACTCCCTCTACACCGTCCATCAAACACTCCCTCCACACAGTCCATCAAACACTCCCTCTACACCGTCCATCAAACACTCCCTCTACACCGTCCATCAAACACTCCCTCTACACCGTCCATCAAACACTCCCTCCACACAGTCCATCAAACACTCCCTCCACACCGTCCATCAAACACTCCCTCCACACCGTCCATCAAACACTCCCTCTACACCGTCCATCAAACACTCCCTCCACACCGTGCATCAAACACTCCCTCTACACCGTCCATCAAACACTCCCTCTACACCGTGCATCAAACACTCCCTCCACACAGTCCATCAAACACTCCCTCCACACCGTCCATCAAACACTCCCTCCACACAGTCCATCAAACACTCCCTCCACACCGTCCATCAAACACTCCCTCTACACCGTACATCAAACACTCCCTCTACACCGTCCATCAAACACTCCCTCCACACTGTCCATCAAACACTCCCTCTACACCGTGCATCAAACACTCCCTCTACACCGTCCATCAAACACTCCCTCTACACCGTCCATCAAACACTCCCTCCACACCGTCCATCAAACACTCCCTCTACACCGTCCATCAAACACTCCCTCCACACCGTCCATCAAACACTCCCTCTACACCGTCCATCAAACACTCCCTCCACACCGTCCATCAAACACTCCCTCCACACCGTCCATCAAACACTCCCTCCACACCGTCCATCAAACACTCCCTCTACACCGTCCATCAAACACTCCCTCTACACCGTCCATCAAACACTCCCTCTACACCGTCCATCAAACACTCCCTCTACACCGTCCATCAAACACTCCCTCCACACCGTCCATCAAACACTCCCTCTACACCGTCCATCAAACACTCCCTCTACACCGTCCATCAAACACTCCCTCCACACCGTCCATCAAACACTCCCTCTACACCGTCCATCAAACACTCCCTCCACACCGTCCATCAAACACTCCCTCTACACCGTCCATCAAACACTCCCTCTACACCGTCCATCAAACACTCCCTCTACACCGTCCATCAAACACTCCCTCCACACCGTCCATCAAACACTCCCTCTACACCGTCCATCAAACACTCCCTCCACACCGTCCATCAAACACTCCCTCCACACCGTCCATCAAACACTCCCTCTACACCGTCCATCAAACACTCCCTCTACACCGTCCATCAAACACTCCCTCTACACCGTCCATCAAACACTCCCTCTACACCGTCCATCAAACACTCCCTCCACACCGTCCATCAAACACTCCCTCTACACCGTCCATCAAACACTCCCTCTACACCGTCCATCAAACACTCCCTCTACACCGTCCATCAAACACTCCCTCTACACCGTCCATCAAACACTCCCTCTACACCATCCCATCAAACACTCCCTCTCCACCGTCCATCAAACACTCCCTCTACACCGTCCATCAAACACTCCCTCTACACCGTCCATCAAACACTCCCTCTACACCGTCCATCAAACACTCCATCTACACCGTCCATCAAACACTCCCTCTACACCGTCCATCAAACACTCCCTCTACACCGTCCATCAAACACTCCCTCTACACCGTCCATCAAACACTCCCTCTACACCGTCCATCAAACACTCCCTCTACACCGTCCATCAAACACTCCCTCCACACCGTCCATCAAACACTCCCTCTACACCGTCCATCAAACACTCCCTCTACACCGTCCATCAAACACTCCCTCTACACCGTCCATCAAACACTCCCTCTACACCGTCCATCAAACACTCCCTCGACACCGTCCATCAAACACTCCCTCCACACCGTCCATCAAACACTCCCTCTACACCGTCCATCAAACACTCCCTCCACACCGTCCATCAAACACTCCCTCCACACCGTCCATCAAACACTCCCTCTACACCGTCCATCAAACACTCCCTCTACACCGTCCATCAAACACTCCCTCTACACCGTCCATCAAACACTCCCTCTACACCGTCCCATCAAACACTCCCTCTACACCGTCCCATCAAACACTCCCTCTACACCGTCCATCAAACACTCCCTCTACACCGTCCCATCAAACACTCCCTCTACACCGTCCATCAAACACTCCCTCTACACCGTCCATCAAACACTCCCTCTACACCATCCCATCAAACACTCCCTCTACACCGTCCATCAAACACTCCCTCTACACCGTCCATCAAACACTCCCTCGACACCGTCCATCAAACACTCCCTCTACACCGTCCATCAAACACTCCCTCCACACCGTCCCATCAAATACTCCCTCTACACCGTCCATCAAACACTCCCTCTACACCGTCCATCAAATACTCCCTCTACACCGTCCATCAAACACTCCCTCTACACCGTCCATCAAACACTCCCTCGACACCGTCCATCAAACACTCCCTCTACACCGTCCATCAAACACTCCCTCTACACCGTCCATCAAACACTCCCTCTACACCGTCCATCAAACACTCCCTCTACACCGTCCATCAAACACTCCCTCCACACCGTCCATCAAACACTCCCTCTACACCGTCCATCAAACACTCCCTCTACACCGTCCATCAAACACTCCCTCTACACCGTCCATCAAACACTCCCTCCACACCGTCCATCAAACACTCCCTCTACACCGTCCATCAAACACTCCCTCTACACCGTCCATCAAACACTCCCTCTACACCGTCCATCAAACACTCCCTCCACACAGTCCCATCAAACACTCCCTCTACACCGTCCATGAAACACTCCCTCCACACCGTCCCATCAAACACTCCCTCCACACCGTCCCATCAAACACGCCCTCCACACCGTCCATCAAACACTCCCTCTACACCGTCCATCAATCACTCCCTCTACACCGTCCATCAAACACTCCCTCCACACCGTCCATCAAACACTCCCTCTACACCGTCCATCAAACACTCCCTCTACACCATCCATCAAACACTCCCTCTACACCGTCCATCAAACACTCCCTCGACACCGTCCATCAAACACTCCCTCTACACCGTCCATCAAACACTCCCTCCACACCGTCCCATCAAACACTCCCTCCACACCGTCCCATCAAACACTCCCTCTACACCATCCATCAAACACTCCCTCTACACCGTCCATCAAACACTCCCTCGACACCGTCCATCAAACACTCCCTCTACACCGTCCATCAAACACTCCCTCCACACCGTCCCATCAAACACGCCCTCCACACCGTCCATCAAACACTCCCTCCACACCGTCCATCAAACACTCCCTCTACACCGTCCATCAAACACTCCCTCTACACCGTCCATCAAACACTCCCTCTACACCGTCCATCAAACACTCCCTCTACACCATCCATCAAACACTCCCTCTACACCGTCCATCAAACACTCCCTCTACACCGTCCATCAAACACTCCCTCTACACCGTCCATCAAACAGTCCCTCTACACCGTCCATCAAACACTCCCTCTACACCGTCCATCAAACACTCCCTCTACACCGTCCCATCAAACACTCCCTCTACACCGTCCATCAAACACTCCCTCTACACCGTCCATCAAACACTCCCTCTACACCGTCCATCAAACACTCCCTCGACACCGTCCATCAAACACTCCCTCTACACCGTCCATCAAACACTCCCTCTACACCGTCCCATCAAACACTCCCTCTACACCGTCCATCAAACACTCCCTCTACACCGTCCATCAAACACTCCCTCTACACCGTCCATCAAACACTCCCTCTACACCGTCCATCAAACACTCCCTCGACACCGTCCATCAAACACTCCCTCCACACCGTCCATCAAACACTCCCTCTACACCGTCCATCAAACACTCCCTCTACACCGTCCATCAAACACTCCCTCTACACCGTCCATCAAACACTCCCTCCACACCGTCCATCAAACACTCCCTCTACACCGTCCATCAAACACTCCCTCTACACCGTCCATCAAACACTCCCTCCACACCGTCCATCAAACACTCCCTCTACACCGTCCATCAAACACTCCCTCTACACCGTCCATCAAACACTCCCTCTACACCGTCCATCAAACACTCCCTCCACACCGTCCATCAAACACTCCCTCTACACCGTCCATCAAACACTCCCTCTACACCGTCCATCAAACACTCCCTCTACACCGTCCATCAAACACTCCCTCCACACCGTCCATCAAACACTCCCTCTACACCGTCCATCAAACACTCCCTCTACACCGTCCATCAAACACTCCCTCCACACCGTCCATCAAACACTCCCTCTGCACCGTCCATCAAACACTCCCTCCGCACCGTCCATCAAACACTCCCTCTGCACCTTCCATCAAACACTCCCTCTACACCGTCCATCAAACACTCCCTCTACACCGTCCATCAAACACTCCCTCTACACTGTCCATCAAACACTCCCTCTACACCGTCCATCAAACACTCCCTCTGCACCGTCCATCAAACACTCCCTCTGCACTGTCCATCAAACACTCCCTCTGCACCTTCCATCAAACACTCCCTCCACACCATCCATCAAACACTCCCTCCACACCGTCCATCAAACACTCCCTCCACACCGTCCATCAAACACTCCCTCCACACCGTCCATCAAACACTCCCTCCACACCGTCCATCAAACACTCCCTCTACACCGTCCATCAAACACTCCCTCTACACCGTCCATCAAACACTCCCTCTAAACCGTCCATCAAAAACTCCCTCCACACCGTCCATCAAACACTCCCTCCACACCGTCCATCAAACACTCCCTCTACACCGTCCATCAAACACTCCCTCCACACCGTCCATCAAACACTCCCTCTACACCGTCCATCAAACACTCCCTCCACACCGTCCATCAAACACTCCCTCTACACCGTCCATCAAACACTCCCTCCACACCGTCCATCAAACACTCCCTCTACACCGTCCATCAAACACTCCCTCCACACCGTCCATTAAACACTCCCTCTACACCGTCCATCAAACACTCCCTCTACACCGTCCATCAAACACTCCCTCCACACCGTCCATCAAACACTCCCTCCACACCGTCCATCAAACACTCCCTCTACACCGTCCATCAAACACTCCCTCTACACCATCCCATCAAACACTCCCTCTACACCGTCCATCAAACACTCCCTCCACACCGTCCATCAAACACTCCCTCTACACCATCCCATCAAACACTCCCTCTACACCGTCCATCAAACACTCCCTCTACACCGTCCATCAAAAACTCCCTCTACACCGTCCATCAAAAACTCCCTCCACACCGTCCATCAAACACTCCCTCTACACCGTCCATCAAACACTCCCTCTACACCGTCCATCAAAAACTCCCTCCACACCGTCCATCAAACACTCCCTCTACACCGTCCATCAAACACTCCCTCCACACCGTCCATCAAACACTCCCTCCACACCGTCCATCAAACACTCCCTCCGCACCGTCCATCAAACACTCCCTCTGCACTGTCCATCAAACACTCCCTCTACACCGTCCATCAAACACTCCCTCTACACCGTCCGTCAAACACTCCCTCTACACCGTCCATCAAACACTCCCTCTGCACCGTCCATCAAACACTCCCTCTATACCGTCCATCAAACACTCCCTCTGCACCGTCCATCAAACACTCCCTCTATACCGTCCATCAAACACTCCCTCTACGCCTTCCATCAAACACTCCCTCTGCACCGTCCATCAAACACTCCCTCCACACCGTCCATCAAACACGACCTCTACACCATCCCATCAAACACTCCCTCCACACCTTCCATCAAACAATCTCTCTTTTCCGTCCATCAAACACTCCCTCCACACCGTCCATCAAACACTCCCTCCACACCGTCCATCAAACACTCCCTCTACACCGTCCATCAAACACTCCCACTACACCGTCCATCAAACACTCCCTCCACACCGTCCATCAAACACTCCCTCTACACCGTCCATCAAACACTCCCTCTACACGGTCCATCAAACACTCCCTCTACACCGTCCATCAAACACTCCCTCTACACCGTCCCATCAAACACTCCCTCTACACCGTCCATCAAACACTCCCTCTACACCGTCCATCAAACACTCCCTCTACACCGTCCATCAAACACTCCCTCCACACCGTCCATCAAACACTCCCTCTACACCGTCCATCAAACACTCCCTCTACACCGTCCATCAAACACTCCCTCCACACCGTCCATCAAACACTCCCTCTACACCGTCCATCAAACACTCCCTCTACACCGTCCATCAAACACTCCCTCGACACCGTCCATCAAACACTCCCTCTACACCGTCCATCAAACACTCCCTCTACACCGTCCATCAAACACTCCCTCTACACCGTCCATCAAACACACCCTCTACACCGTCCATCAAACACTCCCTCTACACCGTCCATCAAACACTCCCTCTACACCGTCCATCAAACACTCCCTCTACACCGTCCATCAAACACTCCCTCTACACCGTCCATCAAACACTCCCTCAACACCGTCCATCAAACACACCCTCTACACCGTCCATCAAACACTCCCTCTACACCGTCCATCAAACACTCCCACTACACCGTCCATCAAACACTCCCTCTACACCGTCCCATCAAACACTCCCTCTGCACCGTCCATCAAACACTCCCTCTACACCGTCCCATCAAACACTCCCTCTACACCGTCCATCAAACACTCCCTCTACACCGTCCATCAAACACTCCCTCTACACCGTCCATCAAACACTCCCTCCACACCGTCCATCAAACACTCCCTCTACACCGTCCATCAAACACTCCCTCCACACCGTCCATCAAACACTCCCTCTACACCGTCCATCAAACACTCCCACTACACCGTCCATCAAACACTCCCTCCACACCGTCCATCAAACACTCCCTCTACACCGTCCATCAAACACTCCCTCTACACCGTCCATCAAACACTCCCTCTACACCGTCCATCAAACACTCCCTCTACACCGTCCGTCAAACACTCCCTCTGCACCGTCCATCAAACACTCCCTCTACACCGTCCATCAAACACTCCCTCTACACCGTCCATCAAACACTCCCTCTACACCGTCCCATCAAACACTCCCTCTACACCGTCCATCAAACACTCCCTCTACACCGTCCCATCAAACACTCCCTCTACACCGTCCATCAAACACTCCCACTACACCGTCCATCAAACACTCCCTCCACACCGTCCATCAAACACTCCCTCTACACCTTCCATCAAACACTCCCTCTACACCGTCCATCAAACACTCCCTCCACACCGTCCCATCAAACACTCCCTCTACACCGTCCATCAAACACTCCCTCTACACCGTCCATCAAACACTCCCTCTACACCGTCCATCAAACACTCCCTCTACACCGTCCATCAAACACTCCCTCTACACCGTCCATCAAACACTCCCTCTACACCGTCCATCAAACACACCCTCTGCACCGTCCATCAAACACTCCCTCTGCACCGTGCATCAAACACTCCCTCTACACCGTCCATCAAACACTCCCTCCACACCGTCCATCAAACACTCCCTCTACACCGTCCATCAAACACTCCCTCCACACAGTCCCATCAAACACTCCCTCTACACCGTCCATCAAACACTCCCTCCACACCGTCCATCAAACACTCCCTCTACACCGTCCATCAAACACTCCCTCCACACCGTCCATCAAACACTCCCTCTACACCGTCCATCAAACACTCCCTCTACACCGTCCATCAAACACTCCCTCTACACCGTCCATCAAACACTCCCTCTACACCGTCCATCAAACACTCCCTCTACACCGTGCATCAAACACTCCCTCTACACCGTCCATCAAACACTCCCTCTACACCGTCCATCAAACACTCCCTCCACACAGTCCATCAAACACTCCCTCTACACCGTCCATCAAACACTCCCTCTACACCGTCCATCAAACACTCCCTCTACACCGTGCATCAAACACTCCCTCTACACCGTCCATCAAACACTCCCTCTACACCGTCCATCAAACACTCCCTCTACACCGTCCATCAAACACTCCCTCCACACCGTCCATCAAACACTCCCTCCACACCGTCCATCAAACACTCCCTCTACACCGTCCATCAAACACTCCCACTACACCGTCCCATCAAACACTCCCTCTACACCGTCCATCAAACACTCCCTCTACACCGTCCATCAAACACTCCCTCTACACCGTCCATCAAACACTCCCTCCACACCGTCCATCAAACACTCCCTCCACACCGTCCATCAAACACTCCCTCTACACCGTCCCATCAAACACTCCCTCTACACCGTCCATCAAACACTCCCTCTACACCGTCCATCAAACACTCCCTCTACACCGTCCATCAAACACTCCCTCCACACCGTCCATCAAAAACTCCCTCCACACCGTCCATCAAACACTCCCTCTACACCGTCCATCAAACACTCCCTCCACACAGTCCCATCAAACACTCCCTCTACACCGTCCATCAAACACTCCCTCCACACCGTCCATCAAACACTCCCTCCACACCGTCCATCAAACACTCCCTCCACACAGTCCCATCAAACACT
This sequence comes from Heptranchias perlo, assembly GCF_035084215.1. Classification (NCBI taxonomy): domain Eukaryota; kingdom Metazoa; phylum Chordata; class Chondrichthyes; order Hexanchiformes; family Hexanchidae; genus Heptranchias; species Heptranchias perlo. The sequence goes on along the minus strand of NW_027139709.1, from coordinate 47,990 downwards.
CCCTCCACACCGTCCAACAAACACTCCCTCCACACAGTCCCATCAAACACTCCCTCCACACCGTCCATCAAACACTCCCTCCACACCGTCCATCAAACACTCCCTCCACACAGTCCCATCAAACACTCCCTCTACACCGTCCATCAAACACTCCCTCTACACCGTCCCATCAAACACTCCCTCTACACCGTCCATCAAACACTCCCTCTACACCGTCCATCAAACACTCCCTCTACACCGTCCATCAAACACTCCCTCCACACCGTCCATCAAACACTCCCTCTACACCGTCCATCAAACACTCCCTCTACACCGTCCCATCAAACACTCCCTCCACACCGTCCATCAAACACTCCCTCTACACCGTCCCATCAAACACTCCCTCTACACCGTCCATCAAACACTCCCTCTACACCGTCCATCAAACACTCCCTCTACACCGTCCATCAAACACTCCCTCCACACCGTCCATCAAACACTCCCTCTACACCGTCCATCAAACACTCCCTCTACACCGTCCATCAAACACTCCCTCCACACCGTCCATCAAACACTCCCTCCACACCGTCCATCAGACACTCCCTCTACACCGTCCATCAAACACTCCCTCTACACCGTCCATCAAACACTCCCTCTACACCGTCCATCAAACACTCCCTCTACACCATCCATCAAACACTCCCTCCACACCGTCCATCAAACACTCCCTCCACACCGTCCATCAAACACTCCCTCCACACCGTCCATCAAACACTCCCTCTACACCGTCCATCAAACACTCCCTCCACACCGTCCATCAAACACTCCCTCTACACCATCCATCAAACACTCCCTCTACACCGTCCATCAAACACTCCCTCTACACTGTCCATCAAACACTCCCTCTACACCGTCCATCAAACACTCCCTCTACACCGTCCATCAAACACTCCCTCTACACCGTCCATCAAACACTCCCTCTGCACCTTCCATCAAACACTCCCTCTACACCGTCCCATCAAACACTCCCTCTACACCGTCCATCAAACACTCCCTCTACACCGTCCATCAAACACTCCCTCTACACCGTCCATCAAACACTCCCTCTGCACCTTCCATCAAACACTCCCTCTACACCGTCCCATCAAACACTCCCTCTACACCGTCCATCAAACACTCCCTCTACACCGTCCATCAAACACTCCCTCTACACCGTCCATCAAACACTCCCTCTACACCGTCCATCAAACACTCCCTCCACACCGTCCATCAAACACTCCCTCTACACCGTCCATCAAACACTCCCTCTACACCGTCCATCAAACACTCCCTCTGCACCTTCCATCAAACACTCCCTCTACACCGTCCCATCAAACACTCCCTCTGCACCGTCCATCAAACACTCCCTCTACACCGTCCATCAAACACTCCCTCTACACCGTCCATCAAACACTCCCTCTACACCGTCCATCAAACACTCCCTCTACACCGTCCATCAAACACTCCCTCTACACCGTCCATCAAACACTCCCTCTACACCGTCCATCAAACACTCCCTCTACACCGTCCATGAAACACTCCCTCTACACCGTCCATGAAACACTCCCTCCACACAGTCCCATCAAACACTCCATCTACACCGTCCATCAAACACTCCCTCTACACCGTCCATCAAACACTCCCTCTACACCGTCCATCAAACACTCCCTCTACACCGTCCATGAAACACTCCCTCTACACCGTCCATGAAACACTCCCTCCACACAGTCCCATCAAACACTCCATCTACACCGTCCATCAAACACTCCCACTACACCGTCCATCAAACACTCCCTCCACACCGTCCATCAAACACTCCCTCTACACCGTCCATCAAACACTCCCTCTACACGGTCCATCAAACACTCCCTCTACACCGTCCATCAAACACTCCCTCTACACCGTCCCATCAAACACTCCCTCTACACCGTCCATCAAACACTCCCTCTACACCGTCCATCAAACACTCCCTCTACACCGTCCATCAAACACTCCCTCTACACCGTCCATCAAACACTCCCTCCACACCGTCCATCAAACACTCCCTCTACACCGTCCATCAAACACTCCCTCTACACCGTCCATCAAACACTCCCTCGACACCGTCCATCAAACACTCCCTCTACACCGTCCATCAAACACTCCCTCTACACCGTCCATCAAACACTCCCTCTACACCGTCCATCAAACACTCCCTCTACACCGTCCATCAAACACACCCTCTACACCGTCCATCAAACACTCCCTCTACACCGTCCATCAAACACTCCCTCTACACCGTCCATCAAACACTCCCTCTACACCGTCCATCAAACACTCCCTCTACACCGTCCCATCAAACACTCCCTCTACACCGTCCATCAAACACTCCCTCTACACCGTCCATCAAACACTCCCTCTACACCGTCCATCAAACACTCCCTCCACACTGTCCATCAAACACTCCCTCTACACCGTCCATCAAACACTCCCTCTACACCGTCCATCAAACACTCCCTCCACACCGTCCATCAAACACTCCCTCTACACCGTCCATCAAACACTCCCTCTACACCGTCCATCAAACACTCCCTCTACACCGTCCATCAAACACTCCCTCTACACCGTCCATCAAACACTCCCTCTACACCGTCCATCAAACACTCCCTCTACACCGTCCATCAAACACTCCCTCTACACCGTCCATCAAACACTCCCTCTACACCGTCCATCAAACACTCCCTCAACACCGTCCATCAAACACACCCTCTACACCGTCCATCAAACACTCCCTCTACACCGTCCATCAAACACTCCCACTACACCGTCCATCAAACACTCCCTCTACACCGTCCATCAAACACTCCCTCTACACCGTCCATCAAACACTCCCTCAACACCGTCCATCAAACACACCCTCTACACCGTCCATCAAACACTCCCTCCACACCGTCCATCAAACACTCCCTCTACACCGTCCATCAAACACTCCCTCCACACCGTCCATCAAACACTCCCTCTACACCGTCCATCAAACACTCCCACTACACCGTCCATCAAACACTCCCTCCACACCGTCCATCAAACACTCCCTCTACACCGTCCATCAAACACTCCCTCTACACCGTCCATCAAACACTCCCACTACACCGTCCATCAAACACTCCCTCCACACCGTCCATCAAACACTCCCTCTACACCTTCCATCAAACACTCCCTCTACACCGTCCATCAAACACTCCCTCCACACCGTCCCATCAAACACTCCCTCTACACCGTCCATCAAACACTCCCTCTACACCGTCCATCAAACACTCCCTCTACACCGTCCATCAAACACTCCCTCTACACCGTCCATCAAACACTCCCTCTACACCGTCCATCAAACACTCCCTCTACACCGTCCATCAAACACACCCTCTGCACCGTCCATCAAACACTCCCTCTGCACCGTGCATCAAACACTCCCTCTACACCGTCCATCAAACACTCCCTCCACACCGTCCATCAAACACTCCCTCTACACCGTCCATCAAACACTCCCTCCACACCGTCCATCAAACACTCCCTCTACACCGTCCATCAAACACTCCCTCTACACCGTCCATCAAACACTCCCTCCACACCGTCCATCAAACACTCCCTCTACACCGTCCATCAAACACTCCCTCTACACCGTCCATCAAACACTCCCTCCACACCGTCCATCAAACACTCCCTCTACACCGTCCATCAAACACTCCCTCTACACCGTCCATCAAACACTCCCTCTACACCGTCCATCAAACACTCCCTCTACACCATCCATCAAACACTCCCTCCACACCGTCCATCAAACACTCCCTCTACACCGTCCATCAAACACTCCCTCCACACCGTCCATCAAACACTCCCTCTACACCGTCCATCAAACACTCCCTCTACACCGTCCATCAAACACTCCCTCTACACCGTCCATCAAACACTCCCTCTACACCGTCCATCAAACACTCCCTCTACACCGTCCATCAAACACTCCCTCTACACCGTCCATCAAACACTCCCTCCACACCGTCCATCAAACACTCCCTCTACACCGTCCATCAAACACTCCCTCCACACAGTCCATCAAACACTCCCTCTACACCGTCCATCAAACACTCCCTCCACACCGTCCATCAAACACTCCCTCTACACCGTCCATCAAACACTCCCTCCACACCGTCCATCAAACACTCCCTCTACACCGTCCATCAAACACTCCCTCTACACCGTGCATCAAACACTCCCTCCACACCGTCCATCAAACACTCCCTCCACACCGTCCATCAAACACTCCCTCTACACCGTCCATCAAACACTCCCTCTACACCGTCCATCAAACACTCCCTCTACACCGTCCATCAAACACTCCCTCTACACCGTCCATCAAACACTCCCTCTACACCGTCCATCAAACACTCCCTCTACACCGTCCATCAAACACTCCCTCTACACCGTCCATCAAACACTCCCTCTACACCGTCCATCAAACACTCCCTCTACACCGTCCATCAAACACTCCCTCCACACAGTCCATCAAACACTCCCTCTACACCGTCCATCAAACACTCCCTCTACACCGTCCATCAAACACTCCCTCTACACCGTGCATCAAACACTCCCTCTACACCGTCCATCAAACACTCCCTCTACACCGTCCATCAAACACTCCCTCTACACCGTCCATCAAACACTCCCTCTACACCGTCCATCAAACACTCCCTCCACACCGTCCATCAAAAACTCCCTCCACACCGTCCATCAAACACTCCCTCTACACCGTCCATCAAACACTCCCTCCACACAGTCCCATCAAACACTCCCTCTACACCGTCCATCAAACACTCCCTCCACACCGTCCATCAAACACTCCCTCCACACCGTCCATCAAACACTCCCTCCACACAGTCCCATCAAACACTCCCTCTACACCGTCCATCAAACACTCCCTCCACACCGTCCATCAAACACTCCCTCCACACCGTCCAACAAACACTCCCTCCACACAGTCCCATCAAACACTCCCTCCACACCGTCCATCAAACACTCCCTCCACACCGTCCATCAAACACTCCCTCCACACAGTCCCATCAAACACTCCCTCTACACCGTCCATCAAACACTCCCTCTACACCGTCCCATCAAACACTCCCTCTACACCGTCCATCAAACACTCCCTCTACACCGTCCATCAAACACTCCCTCTACACCGTCCATCAAACACTCCCTCTACACCGTCCATCAAACACTCCCTCGACACCATCCATCAAACACTCCCTCTACACCGTCCATCAAACACTCCCTCTACACCGTCCATCAAACACTCCCTCCACACCGTCCATCAAACACTCCCTCCACACAGTCCCATCAAACACTCCCTCTACACCGTCCATCAAACACTCCCTCTACACCGTCCATCAAACACTCCCTCTACACCGTCCATCAAACACTCCCTCTACACCGTCCATCAAACACTCCCTCCACACCGTCCATCAAACACTCCCTCTACACCGTCCATCAAACACTCCCTCTACACCGTCCATCAAACACTCCCTCTACACCGTCCATCAAACACTCCCTCTACACCGTCCATCAAACACTCCCTCTACACCGTCCCATCAAACACTCCCTCTACACCGTCCATCAAACACTCCCTCTACACCGTCCATCAAACACTCCCTCCACACCGTCCATCAAACACTCCCTCTACACCGTCCATCAAACACTCCCTCTACACCGTCCATCAAACACTCCCTCCACACCGTCCATCAAACACTCCCTCCACACCGTCCATCAGACACTCCCTCTACACCGTCCATCAAACACTCCCTCTACACCGTCCATCAAACACTCCCTCTACACCGTCCATCAAACACTCCCTCTACACCATCCATCAAACACTCCCTCCACACCGTCCATCAAACACTCCCTCCACACCGTCCATCAAACACTCCCTCCACACCGTCCATCAAACACTCCCTCCACACCGTCCATCAAACACTCCCTCTACACCGTCCATCAAACACTCCCTCCACACCGTCCATCAAACACTCCCTCTACACCGTCCATCAAACACTCCCTCCACACCGTCCATCAAACACTCCCTCCACACCGTCCATCAAACACTCCCTCTACACCGTCCATCAAACACTCCCTCCACACCGTCCATCAAACACTCCCTCTACACCGTCCATCAAACACTCCCTCCACACCGTCCATCAAACACTCCCTCCACACCGTCCATCAAACACTCCCTCTACACCGTCCATCAAACACTCCCTCCACACCGTCCATCAAACACTCCCTCTACACCGTCCATCAAACACTCCCTCTACACCGTCCCATCAAACACTCCCTCCACACCGTCCATCAAACACTCCCTCCACACCGTCCATCAAACACTCCCTCTACACCGTCCATCAAACACTCCCTCCACACCGTCCATCAAACACTCCCTCTACACCGTCCATCAAACACTCCCTCCACACCGTCCATCAAACACTCCCTCTACACCGTCCATCAAACACTCCCTCCACACCGTCCATCAAACACTCCCTCTACACCATCCATCAAACACTCCCTCTACACCGTCCATCAAACACTCCCTCTACACTGTCCATCAAACACTCCCTCTACACCGTCCATCAAACACTCCCTCTACACCGTCCATCAAACACTCCCTCTGCACCTTCCATCAAACACTCCCTCTACACCGTCCCATCAAACACTCCCTCTACACCGTCCATCAAACACTCCCTCTACACCGTCCATCAAACACTCCCTCTACACCGTCCATCAAACACTCCCTCTGCACCTTCCATCAAACACTCCCTCTACACCGTCCCATCAAACACTCCCTCTACACCGTCCATCAAACACTCCCTCTACACCGTCCATCAAACACTCCCTCTACACCGTCCATCAAACACTCCCTCTACACCGTCCATCAAACACTCCCTCTACACCGTCCATCAAACACTCCCTCCACACCGTCCATCAAACACTCCCTCTACACCGTCCATCAAACACTCCCTCTACACCGTCCATCAAACACTCCCTCTGCACCTTCCATCAAACACTCCCTCTACACCGTCCCATCAAACACTCCCTCTACACCGTCCATCAAACACTCCCTCTACACCGTCCATCAAACACTCCCTCTACACCGTCCATCAAACACTCCCTCTACACCGTCCATCAAACACTCCCTCTACACCGTCCATCAAACACTCCCTCTACACCGTCCATCAAACACTCCCTCTACACCGTCCATCAAACACTCCCTCTACACCGTCCATGAAACACTCCCTCTACACCGTCCATGAAACACTCCCTCCACACAGTCCCATCAAACACTCCATCTACACCGTCCATCAAACACTCCCTCTACACCGTCCATCAAACACTCCCTCTACACCGTCCATGAAACACTCCCTCTACACCGTCCATGAAACACTCCCTCCACACAGTCCCATCAAACACTCCATCTACACCGTCCATCAAACACTCCCTCTACACCGTCCATCAAACACTCCCTCTACACCGTCCATCAAACACTCCCTCTACACCGTCCATGAAACACTCCCTCTACACCGTCCATGAAACACTCCCTCGACACCGTCCCATCAAACACTCCCTCCACACCGTCCCATCAAACACTCCCTCTACACCGTCCATCAAACACTCCCTCCACACCGTCCATCAAACACTCCCTCCACACCGTCCATCAAACACTCCCTCCACACCGTCCATCAAACACTCCCTCTACACCGTCCATCAAACACTCCCTCAACACCGTCCATCAAACACTCCCTCTACACCGTCCATCAAACACTCCCTCCACACCGTCCATCAAACACTCCCTCCACACCGTCCATGAAACACTCCCTCTACACCGTCCATCAAACACTCCCTCTACACCGTCCATCAAACACTCCCTCTACACCGTCCATCAAACACTCCCTCTACACCGTCCATCAAACACTCCCTCTACACTGTCCATCAAACACTCCCTCTACACCGTCCATGAAACACTCCCTCTACACCGTCCATGAAACACTCCCTCCACACAGTCCCATCAAACACTCCATCTACACCGTCCATCAAACACTCCCTCTACACCGTCCATCAAACACTCCCTCCACACCGTCCCATCAAACACTCCCTCCACACCGTCCATCAAACACTCCCTCCACACCGTCCCATCAAACACTCCCTCCACACCGTCCATCAAACACTCCCTCCACACCGTCCATCAAACACTCCCTCTACACCGTCCATCAAACACTCCCTCTACACCGTCCGTCAAACACTCCCTCCACACAGTCCCATCAAACACTCCCTCTACACCGTCCATCAAACACTCCCTCTACACCGTCCCATCAAACACTCCCTCTACACCGTCCATCAAACACTCCCTCCACACCGTCCATCAAACACTCCCTCCACACCGTCCATCAAACACTCCCTCCACACCGTCCATCAAACACTCCCTCTACACCGTCCATCAAACACTCCCTCTACACCGTCCATCAAACACTCCCTCTACACCGTCCATCAAACACTCCCTCTACACCGTCCCATCAAACACTCCCTCTACACCGTCCATCAAACACTCCCTCCACACCGTCCATCAAACACTCCCTCTACACCGTCCATCAAACACTCCCTCTACACCGTCCATCAAACACTCCCTCTACACCGTCCCATCAAACACTCCCTCTACACCGTCCATCAAACACTCCCTCTACACCGTCCGTCAAACACTCCCTCTACACCGTCCATCAAACACTCCCTCTACACCGTCCATCAAACACTCCCTCTGCACCGTCCCATCAAACACTCCCTCTACACCGTCCATCAAACACTCCCTCTACACCGTCCCATCAAACACTCCCTCCACACCATCCATCAAACACTCCCTCTACACCGTCCATCAAACACTCCCTCTACACCATCCATTAAACACTCCCTCTACACCATCCCATCAAACACTCCCTCTACACCGTCCCATCAAACACTCCCTCGACACCGTCCATCAAACACTCCCTCCACACCGTCCATCAAACACTCCCTCTACACCGTCCATCAAACACTCCCTCTACACCGTCCATCAAACACTCCCTCTACACCGTCCATCAAACACTCCCTCTGCACCGTCCATCAAACACTCCCTCCACACCGTCCATCAAACACTCCCTCTACACCGTCCATCAAACACTCCCTCTACACCGTCCATCAAACACTCCCTCTACACCGTCCATGAAACACTCCCTCCACACCGTCCATCAAACACTCCCTCCACACCGTCCATCAAACACTCCCTCTACACCGTCCATCAAACACTCCCTCTACACCGTCCATGAAACACTCCCTCTACACCGTCCATCAAACACTCCCTCCACACCGTCCATCAAACACTCCCTCAACACCGTCCATCAAACACTCCCTCTACACCGTCCATCAAACACTCCCTCTACACCGTCCATGAAACACTCCCTCTACACCGTCCATCAAACACTCCCTCTACACCGTCCATCAAACACTCCCTCTACACCGTCCATGAAACACTCCCTCTACACCGTCCATCAAACACTCCCTCCACACCGTCCATCAAACACTCCCTCAACACCGTCCATCAAACACTCCCTCTACACCGTCCATCAAACACTCCCTCTACACCGTCCATCAAACACTCCCTCTACACCGTCCCATCAAACACTCCCTCCACACCGTCCATCAAACACTCCCTCTACACCGTGCATCAAACACTCCCTCCACACCGTCCATCAAACACTCCCTCTCCACCTTCCATCAAACACTCCCTCTACACCGTCCATCAAACACTCCCTCTACACCGTCCATCAAACACTCCCTCTACACCGTCCATCAAACACTCCCTCTACACCGTCCATCAAACACTCCCTCTACACCGTCCATCAAACACTCCCTCTACACCGTCCATCAAACACTCCCTCTACACCGTCCATCAAACACTCCCTCCACACCGTCCATCAAACACTCCCTCTACACCGTCCATCAAACACTCCCTCTACACCGTCCATCAAACACTCCCTCTACACCGTCCATCATACACTCCCTCTACACCGTCCATCAAACACTCCCTCTACACCGTCCATCAAACACTCCCTCTACACCATCCATTAAACACTCCCTCTACACCATCCCATCAAACACTCCCTCCACACCGTCCATCAAACACTCCCTCTACACCGTCCATCAAACACTCCCTCTACACCGTCCCATCAAACACTCCCTCCACACAGTCCATCAAACACTCCCTCCACACCGTCCATCAAACACTCCCTCTACACCGTCCATCAAACACTCCCTCCACACCGTCCATCAAACACTCCCTCTACACCGTCCATCAAACATTCCCTCTACACCGTCCATCAAACACTCCCTCTACACCGTCCATCAAACACTCCCTCTACACCGTCCATCAAACACTCCCTCTACACCGTCCATCAAACACTCCCTCTACACTGTCCATCAAACACTCCCTCTGCACCGTCCCATCAAACACTCCCTCTACACCGTCCATCAAACACTCCCTCTACACCGTCCATCAAACACTCCCTCTACACCGTCCATCAAACACTCCCTCTACACCGTCCATCAAACACTCCCTCTACACCGTCCATCAAACACTCCCTCTACACCGTCCATCAAACACTCCCTCTACACCGTCCATCAAACACTCCCTCCACACCATCCATCAAACACTCCCTCTACACCGTCCATCAAACACTCCCTCTACACCATCCATTAAACACTCCCTCTACACCATCCCATCAAACACTCCCTCCACACCGTCCCATCAAACACTCCCTCTACACCGTCCATCAAACACTCCCTCTACACCGTCCATCAAACACTCCCTCGACACCGTCCATCAAACACTCCCTCTACACCGTCCATCAAACACTCCCTCTACACCGTCCATCAAACACTCCCTCTACACCGTCCATCAAACACTCCCTCTACACCGTCCATCAAACACTCCCTCTACACCGTCCATCAAACACTCCCTCTACACCGTCCATCAAACACTCCCTCGACACCGTCCATCAAACACTCCCTCTACACCGTCCATCAAACACTCCCTCTACACCGTCCATCAAACACTCCCTCTACACCGTCCATCAAACACTCCCTCCACACCGTCCATCAAACACTCCCTCTACACCGTCCATCAAACACTCCCTCGACACCGTCCATCAAACACTCCCTCTACACCGTCCATCAAACACTCCCTCTACACTGTCCATCAAACACTCCCTCCACACCGTCCATCAAACACACCCTCTACACCGTCCATCAAACACTCCCTCTACACCGTCCATCAAACACTCCCTCTACACTGTCCATCAAACACTCCCTCCACACCGTCCATCAAACACACCCTCTACACCGTCCATCAAACACACCCTCTACACCGTCCATCAAACACTCCCTCTACACTGTCCATCAAACACTCCCTCCACACCGTCCATCAAACACTCCCTCTACACCGTCCATCAAACACTCCCTCTACACCGTCCATCAAACACTCCCTCCACACCATCCATCAAACACTCCCTCTACACCGTCCATCAAACACTCCCTCTACACCGTCCATCAAACACTCCCTCCACACCGTCCATCAAACACTCCCTCCACACCATCCATCAAACACTCCCTCTACACCGTCCATCAAACACTCCCTCCACACCGTCCATCAAACACTCCCTCTACACCGTCCATCAAACACTCCCTCTACACCGTCCATCAAAAACTCCCTCTACACCGTCCATCAAACACTCCCTCTACACCGTCCATGAAACACTCCCTCCACACAGTCCCATCAAACACTCCCTCTACACCGTCCATCAAACACTCCCTCTACACCGTCCATCAAACACTCCCTCTACACCGTCCATCAAACACTCCCTCTACACCGTCCATCAAACACTCCCTCTACACCGTCCATCAAACACTCCCTCTACACCGTCCATCAAACACTCCCTCTACACCGTCCATCAAACACTCCCTCCACACCGTCCATCAAACACTCCCTCTACACCGTCCATCAAACACTCCCTCGACACCGTCCATCAAACACTCCCTCTACACCTTCCATCAAACACTCCCTCTACACAGTCCATCAAACACTCCCTCTACACAGTCCCATCAAACACTCCCTCCACACCGTCCATCAAACACTCCCTCTACACCGTCCATCAAAAACTCCCTCTACACCGTCCATCAAACACTCCCTCTACACCGTCCCATCAAACACTCCCTCTACACCGTCCATCAAACACTCCCTCTACACCGTCCATCAAACACTCCCTCTACACCGTCCGTCAAACACTCCCTCTACATCGTCCATCAAACACTCCCTCTACACCGTCCATCAAACACTCCCTCTACACCGTCCATCAAACACTCCCTCTACACCGTCCATCAAACACTCCCTCCACACAGTCCCATCAAACACTCCCTCTACACAGTCCCATCAAACACTCCCTCTACACCGTCCATCAAACACTCCCTCTACACCGTCCGTCAAACACTCCCTCTACACCGTCCATCAAACACTCCCTCTACACCGTCCATCAAACACTCCCTCCACACCGTCCATCAAACACTCCCTCTACACCGTCCATCAAACACTCCCTCGACACCGTCCATCAAACACTCCCTCTACACCTTCCATCAAACACTCCCTCTACACAGTCCATCAAACACTCCCTCTACACAGTCCCATCAAACACTCCCTCCACACCGTCCATCAAACACTCCCTCTACACCGTCCATCAAAAACTCCCTCTACACCGTCCATCAAACACTCCCTCTACACCGTCCATCAAACACTCCCTCTACACCGTCCGTCAAACACTCCCTCTACATCGTCCATCAAACACTCCCTCTACACCGTCCATCAAACACTCCCTCTACACCGTCCATCAAACACTCCCTCCACACAGTCCCATCAAACACTCCCTCTACACCGTCCATCAAACACTCCCTCTACACCGTCCGTCAAACACTCCCTCCACACAGTCCCATCAAACACTCCCTCTACACCGTCCATCAAACACTCCCTCTACACCGTCCATCAAACACTCCCTCTACACCGTCCATCAAACACTCCCTCCACACCGTCCATCAAACACTCCCTCCACACCGTCCATCAAACACTCCCTCTACACCGTCCATCAAACACTCCCTCTACACCGTCCATCAAACACTCCCTCTACACCGTCCATCAAACACTCCCTCTACACCGTCCATCAAACACTCCCTCTACACCGTCCATCAAACACTCCCTCTACACCGTCCATCAAACACTCCCTCTACACCGTCCATCAAACACTCCCTCTACACCGTCCATCAAACACTCCCTCTGCACCGTCCCATCAAACACTCCCTCTACACCGTCCATCAAACACTCCCTCTACACCGTCCCATCAAACACTCCCTCCACACCGTCCATCAAACACTCCCTCTACACCATCCATCAAACACTCCCTCTACACCATCCATTAAACACTCCCTCTACACCGTCCATCAAACACTCCCTCTACACCGTCCATCAAACACTCCCTCTACACCGTCCATCAAACACTCCCTCTACACCGTCCATCAAACACTCCCTCTACACCGTCCATCAAACACTCCCTCTACACCGTCCATCAAACACTCCCTCTACACCGTCCATCAAACACTCCCTCTACACAGTCCATCAAACACTCCCTCGACACCGTCCATCAAACACTCCCTCTACACCGTCCATCAAACACTCCCTCTACACCGTCCATCAAACACTCCCTCTACACCGTCCATCAAACACTCCCTCTACACCATCCATCAAACACTCCCTCTACACCATCCATTAAACACTCCCTCTACACCGTCCATCAAACACTCCCTCTACACAGTCCATCAAACACTCCCTCGACACCGTCCATCAAACACTCCCTCTACACCATCCATCAAACACTCCCTCTACACCGTCCATCAAACACTCCCTCTACACCGTCCATCAAACACTCCCTCTACACCGTCCATCAAACACTCCCTCTACACCGTCCATCAAACACTCCCTCTACACCGTCCATCAAACACTCCCTCTACACCATCCATCAAACACTCCCTCTACACCGTCCATCAAACACTCCCTCTACACCGTCCATCAAACACTCCCTCTACACCGTCCATCAAACACTCCCTCTACACCATCCATCAAACACTCCCTCTACACCGTCCATCAAACACTCCCTCTACACCGTCCATCAAACACTCCCTCTACACCGTCCATCAAACACTCCCTCTACACCGTCCATCAAACACTCCCTCTACACCGTCCATCAAACACTCCCTCTACACCATCCATCAAACACTCCCTCTACACCGTCCATCAAACACTCCCTCTACACCGTCCATCAAACACTCCCTCTACACCGTCCATCAAACACTCCCTCTACACCATCCATCAAACACTCCCTCTACACCGTCCATCAAACACTCCCTCTACACCGTCCCATCAAACACTCCCTCTACACCGTCCATCAAACACTCCCTCTACACCGTCCATCAAACACTCCCTCCACACCGTCCCATCAAACACTCCCTCCACACCGTCCATCAAACACTCCCTCTACACCGTCCATCAAACACTCCCTCTACACCGTCCATCAAACACTCCCTCTACACCGTCCATCAAACACTCCCTCTACACCGTCCATCAAACACTCCCTCTACACCGTCCATCAAACACTCCCTCTACACCGTCCATCAAACACTCCCTCTACACCGTCCATCAAACACTCCCTCCACACCGTCCATCAAACACTCCCTCTACACCGTCCATCAAACACTCCCTCTACACCGTCCATCAAACACTCCCTCTACACCGTCCATCAAACACTCCCTCCACACCGTCCATCAAACACTCCCTCTACACCGTCCATCAAACACTCCCTCTACACCGTCCCATCAAACACTCCCTCTACACCGTCCATCAAACACTCCCTCTACACCGTCCATCAAACACTCCATCTACACCGTCCATCAAACACTCCCTCTACACCGTCCATCAAACACTCCCTCCACACCGTCCATCAAACACTCCCTCTACACCGTCCATCAAACACTCCCTCTACACCGTCCATCAAACACTCCCTCTACACCGTCCATCAAACACTCCCTCCACACCGTCTATCAAACACTCCCTCTACACCGTCCATCAAACACTCCCTCCACACAGTCCATCAAACACTCCCTCTACACCGTCCATCAAACACTCCCTCTACACCATCCATCAAACACTCCCTCTACACCGTCCCATCAAACACTCCCTCTACACCGTCCATCAAACACTCCCTCTACACCGTCCATCAAACACTCCCTCCACACAGTCCATCAAACACTCCCTCTACACCGTCCATCAAACACTCCCTCTACACCATCCATCAAACACTCCCTCTACACCGTCCCATCAAACACTCCCTCTACACCGTCCATCAAACACTCCCTCTACACCGTCCATCAAACACTCCCTCTACACCGTCCATCAAACACTCCCTCTACACCGTCCATCAAACACTCCCTCTACACCGTCCATCAAACACTCCCTCTACACCGTCCATGAAACACTCCCTCCACACAGTCCCATCAAACACTCCCTCTACACCGTCCCATCAAACACTCCCTCTACACCGTCCATCAAACACTCCCTCTACACCGTCCCATCAAACACTCCCTCCACACCGTCCATCAAACACTCCCTCTACACCGTCCATCAAACACTCCCTCCACACCGTCCATCAAACACTCCCTCCACACCGTCCATCAAACACTCCCTCTACACCGTCCATCAAACACTCCCTCCACACCGTCCATCAAACACTCCCTCTACACCGTCCATCAAACACTCCCTCTACACCGTCCATCAAACACTCCCTCCACACCGTCCATCAAACACTCCCTCTACACCGTCCATCAAACACTCCCTCTACACCGTCCATCAAACACTCCCTCCACACCGTCCATCAAACACTCCCTCTACACCGTCCATCAAACACTCCCTCTACACCGTCCATCAAACACTCCCTCTACACCGTCCATCAAACACTCCCTCCACACCGTCCATCAAACACTCCCTCTACACCGTCCATCAAACACTCCCTCCACACCGTCCCATCAAACACTCCCTCGACACCGTCCATCAAACACTCCCTCTACACAGTCCATCAAACACTCCCTCTACACCGTCCATCAAACACTCCCTCCACACCGTCCCATCAAACACTCCCTCTACACCGTCCATCAAACACTCCCTCCACACCGTCCATCAAACACTCCCTCCACACCGTCCATCAAACACTCCCTCCACACCGTCCCATCAAACACTCCCTCTACACCGTCCATCAAACACTCCCTCTACACCGTCCCATCAAACACTCCCTCGACACCGTCCATCAAACACTCCCTCTCCACAGTCCATCAAACACTCCCTCTACACCGTCCATCAAACACTCCCTCTACATCGTCCATCAAACACTCCCTCGACACCGTCCATCAAACACTCCCTCGACACCGTCCATCAAACACTCCCTCTACACCGTCCATCAAACACTCCCTCCACACCGTCCCATCAAACACTCCCTCTACACCGTCCATCAAACACTCCCTCCACACCGTCCATCAAACACTCCCTCTACACCGTCCATCAAACACTCCATCTACACCGTCCGTCAAACACTCCATCTACACCGTCCATCAAACACTCCCTCTACACCTTCCATCAAACACTCCCTCTACACCGTACATCAAACACTCCCTCTACACCGTCCCATCAAACACTCCCTCTACACCGTCCATCAAACACTCCCTCTACACTGTCCATCAAACACTCCCTCTACACCGTCCGTCAAACACTCCATCTACACCTTCCATCAAACACTCCCTCTACACCGTCCATCAAACACTCCCTCTACACCGTCCATCAAACACTCCCTCTACACCGTCCATCAAACACTCCCTCTACACCGTCCATCAAACACTCCATCTACACCGTCCCATCAAACACTCCCTCCACACAGTCCATCAAACACTCCATCTACACCGTCCATCAAACACTCCCTCTACACCGTCCATCAAACACTCCCTCTACTCCGTCCATCAAACACTCCCTCCACACCGTCCATCAAACACTCCCTCTACACCGTCCATCAAACACTCCCTCTACACCGTCCATCAAACACTCCCTCTACACCGTCCATCAAACACTCCCTCTACACCGTCCGTCAAACACTCCCTCTACACCGTCCCATCAAACACTCCCTCTACACCGTCCGTCAAACACTCCCTCTACACCGTCCCATCAAACACTCCCTCTACACAGTCCATCAAACACTCCCTCTACACCGTCCATCAAACACTCCCTCTACACCGTCCATCAAACACTCCCTCTACACCGTCCATCAAACACTCCCTCTACACCGTCCATCAAACACTCCCTCCACACCGTCCATCAAACACTCCCTCCACACCGTCCATCAAACACTCCCTCTACACCGTCCATCAAACACTCCCTCCACACCGTCCATCAAACACTCCCTCCACACCGTCCCATCAAACACTCCCTCTACACCGTCCATCAAACACTCCATCTACACCGTCCCATCAAACACTCCCTCTACACAGTCCATCAAACACTCCATCTACACCGTCCATCAAACACTCCCTCTACACCGTCCATCAAACACTCCCTCTACACCGTCCATCAAACACTCCCTCTACACCGTCCATCAAACACTCCCTCCACACCGTCCCATCAAACACTCCCTCCACACCGTCCCATCAAACACTCCCTCTACACCGTCCATCAAACACTCCATCTACACCGTCCCATCAAACACTCCCTCTACACAGTCCATCAAACACTCCCTCTACACCGTCCATCAAACACTCCCTCAACACCGTCCATCAAACACTCCCTCTACACCGTCCATCAAACACTCCCTCTACACTGTCCCATCAAACACTCCCTCTACACAGTCCATCAAACACTCCCTCTACACCGTCCATCAAACACTCCCTCAACACCGTCCATCAAACACTCCCTCTACACCGTCCATCAAACACTCCCTCCACACCGTCCATCAAACACTCCATCTACACCGTCCATCAAACACTCCCTCTACACCGTCCATCAAACACTCCCTCCACACCGTCCATCAAACACTCCATCTACACCGTCCATCAAACACTCCCTCCACACCGTCCATCAAACACTCCCTCCACACCGTCCATCAAACACTCCCTCTACACCGTCCATCAAACACTCCCTCTACACCGTCCATCAAACACTCCCTCCACACCGTCCATCAAACACTCCCTCCACACCGTCCATCAAACACTCCCTCCACACCGTCCATCAAACACTCCCTCTACACCGTCCATCAAACACTCCCTCCACACCGTCCATCAAACACTCCCTCTACACCGTCCATCAAACACTCCCTCTACACCGTCCATCAAACACTCCCTCTACACCGTCCATCAAACACTCCCTCTACACCGTCCATCAAACACTCCCTCTACACCGTGCATCAAACACTCCCTCTACACCGTCCATCAAACACTCCCTCTACACCGTCCATCAAACACTCCCTCTACACCGTCCATCAAACACTCCCTCCACACCGTCCATCAAACACTCCCTCCACACCGTCCATCAAACACTCCCTCTACACCGTCCATCAAACACTCCCTCTACACCGTCCATCAAACACTCCCTCTACACCGTCCATCAAACACTCCCTCTACACCGTCCATCAAACACTCCCTCCACACCGTCCATCAAACACTCCCTCCACACCGTCCATCAAACACTCCATCTACACCGTCCATCAAACACTCCCTCTACACCGTCCATCAAACACTCCCTCCACACCGTCCATCAAACACTCCCTCCACACCGTCCATCAAACACTCCCTCTACACCGTCCATCAAACACTCCCTCGACACCGTCCCATCAAACACTCCCTCTACACCGTCCATCAAACACTCCCTCTACACCGTCCATCAAACACTCCCTCTACACCGTCCATCAAACACTCCCTCCACACCGTCCATCAAACACTCCCTCTACACCGTCCATCAAACACTCCCTCTACACCGTCCATCAAACACTCCCTCTACACCGTCCATCAAACACTCCCTCTACACCGTCCCATCAAACACTCCCTCTACACCGTCCATCAAACACTCCCTCTACACCGTCCATCAAACACTCCCTCCACACCGTCCATCAAACACTCCCTCTACACCGTCCATCAAACACTCCCTCTACACCGTCCATCAAACACTCCCTCTACACCGTCCATCAAACACTCCCTCTACACCGTCCATCAAACACTCCCTCTACACCGTCCATGAAACACTCCCTCTACACCATCCATCAAACACTCCCTCCACACCGTCCATCAAACACTCCCTCTACACCGTCCATCAAACACTCCCTCTACACCGTCCATCAAACACTCCCTCTACACCGTCCATCAAACACTCCCTCTACACCGTCCATCAAACACTCCCTCTACACTGTCCATCAAACACTCCCTCTACACCGTCCATCAAACACTCCCTCTACACCGTCCCATCAAACACTCCCTCGACACCGTCCATCAAACACTCCCTCTACACCGTCCATCAAACACTCCCTCTACACCGTCCATCAAACACTCCCTCTACACCGTCCATCAAACACTCCCTCTACACCGTCCATCAAACACTCCCTCTACACCGTCCATCAAACACTCCCTCTACACCGTCCATCAAACACTCCCTCTACACCGTCCATCAAACACTCCCTCTACACCGTCCATCAAACACTCCCTCCACACCGTCCATCAAACACTCCCTCTACACCGTCCATCAAACACTCCCTCCACACCGTCCATCAAACACTCCCTCTACACTGTCCATCAAACACTCCCTCTACACCGTCCATCAAACACTCCCTCTACACCGTCCATCAAACACTCCCTCCACACCGTCCATCAAACACTCCCTCCACACCGTCCATCAAACACTCCCTCCACACCGTCCATCAAACACTCCCTCCACACCGTCCATCAAACACTCCCTCTACACCGTCCATCAAACACTCCCTCTACACCGTCCATCAAACACTCCCTCTACACCGTCCATCAAACACTCCCTCTACACCGTCCCATCAAACACTCCCTCTACACCGTCCATCAAACACTCCCTCTACACCGTCCATCAAACACTCCCTCTACACCGTCCATCAAACACTCCCTCTACACCGTCCATCAAACACTCCCTCTACACCTTCCATCAAACACTCCCTCTACACCGTCCATCAAACACTCCCTCTACACCGTCCATCAAACACTCCCTCTACACCGTCCATCAAACACTCCCTCCACACCGTCCATCAAACACTCCCTCCACACCGTCCATCAAACACTCCCTCCACACCGTCCATCAAACACTCCCTCCACACCGTCCATCAAACACTCCCTCTACACCGTCCATCAAACACTCCCTCTACACCGTCCATCAAACACTCCCTCTACACCGTCCATCAAACACTCCCTCCACACCGTCCATCAAACACTCCCTCTACACCGTCCATCAAACACTCCCTCTACACCGTCCATCAAACACTCCCTCCACACCGTCCATCAAACACTCCCTCTACACCGTCCATCAAACACTCCCTCCACACCGTCCATCAAACACTCCCTCCACACCGTCCATCAAACACTCCCTCTACACCGTCCATCAAACACTCCCTCTACACCGTCCATCAAACACTCCCTCTACACCGTCCATCAAACACTCCCTCTACACCGTCCATCAAACACTCCCTCTACACCGTCCATCAAACACTCCCTCCACACCGTCCATCAAACACTCCCTCCACACCGTCCATCAAACACTCCCTCTACACCGTCCATCAAACACTCCCTCAACACCGTCCATCAAACACTCCCTCAACACCGTCCATCAAACACTCCCTCCACACCGTCCATCAAACACTCCCTCCACACCGTCCATCAAACACTCCCTCTACACCGTCCATCAAACACTCCCTCTACACCGTCCATCAAACACTCCCTCCACACCGTCCATCAAACACTCCCTCCACACCGTCCATCAAACACTCCCTCTACACTGTCCATCAAACACTCCCTCTACACCGTCCATCAAACACTCCCTCTACACCGTCCATCAAACACTCCCTCTACACCGTCCATCAAACACTCCCTCCACACCGTCCATCAAACACTCCCTCTACACCGTCCATCAAACACTCCCTCTACACCGTCCATCAAACACTCCCTCCACACCGTCCATCAAACACTCCCTCTACACCGTCCATCAAACACTCCCTCCACACCGTCCATCAAACACTCCCTCCACACCGTCCATCAAACACTCCCTCTACACCGTCCATCAAACACTCCCTCTACACCGTCCATCAAACACTCCCTCTACACCGTCCATCAAACACTCCCTCTACACCGTCCATCAAACACTCCCTCTACACCGTCCATCAAACACTCCCTCTACACCGTCCATCAAACACTCCCTCTACACCGTCCATCAAACACTCCCTCTACACCGTCCATCAAACACTCCCTCTACACCGTCCATCAAACACTCCCTCCACACCGTCCATCAAACACTCCCTCAACACTGTCCCGTCAAACACTCCCTCCACACCGTCCCATCAAACACTCCCTCCACACCGTCCATCAAACACTCCCTCTACACCGTCCCATCAAACACTCCCTCTACACCGTCCATCAAACACTCCCTCCACACCGTCCATCAAACACTCCCTCTACACCGTCCCATCAAACACTCCCTCTACACCGTCCATCAAACACTCCCTCCACACCGTCCCATCAAACACTCCCTCTACACCGTCCCATCAAACACTCCCTCTACACCGTCCATCAAACACTCCCTCTACACCGTCCATCAAACACTCCCTCTACACCGTCCCATCAAACACTCCCTCTACACCGTCCATCAAACACTCCCTCTACACCGTCCATCAAACACTCCCTCTACACCGTCCATCAAACACTCCCTCTGCACCGTCCATCAAACACTCCCTCTACACCGTCCATCAAACACTCCCTCTACACCGTCCATCAAACACTCCCTCCACACCGTCCATCAAACACTCCCTCTACACCGTCCATCAAACACTCCCTCTACACCGTCCATCAAACACTCCCTCTACACCGTCCATCAAACACTCCCTCTACACCGTCCATCAAACACTCCCTCCACACCGTCCATCAAACACTCCCTCTACACCGTCCATCAAACACTCCCTCCACACCGTCCATCAAACACTCCCTCTACACCGTCCATCAAACACTCCCTCTACACCGTCCATCAAACACTCCCTCTACACCGTCCATCAAACACTCCCTCTACACCGTCCATCAAACACTCCCTCCACACCGTCCATCAAACACTCCCTCCACACCGTCCATCAAACACTCCCTCTACACCGTCCATCAAACACTCCCTCTACACCGTCCCATCAAACACTCCCTGTACACCATCCATCAAACACTCCCTCTACACCGTCCATCAAACACTCCCTCTACACCGTCCATCAAACACTCCCTCCACACCGTCCCATCAAACACTCCCTCTACACCGTCCATCAAACACTCCCTCTACACCGTCCCATCAAACACTCCCTCTACACCGTCCATCAAACACTCCCTCTACACCGTCCATCAAACACTCCCTCTACACCGTCCATCAAACACTCCCTCTACACCGTCCATCAAACACTCCCTCTACACCGTCCCATCAAACACTCCCTCCACACCGTCCATCAAACACTCCCTCTACACCGTCCATCAAACACTCCCTCTACACCGTCCATCAAACACTCCCTCTACACCGTCCATCAAACACTCCCTCTACACCGTCCATCAAACACTCCCTCTACACCGTCCGTCAAACACTCCCTCTACATCGTCCATCAAACACTCCCTCTACACCGTCCATCAAACACTCCCTCCACACCGTCCCATCAAACACTCCCTCCACACCGTCCATCAAACACTCCCTCTACACCGTCCATCAAACACTCCCTCTACACCGTCCATCAAACACTCCCTCCACACCGTCCATCAAACACTCACTCTACACCGTCCATCAAACACTCCCTCTACACCGTCCATCAAACACTCCCTCTACACCGTCCATCAAACACTCCCTCCACACCGTCCATCAAACACTCCCTCCACACCGTCCATCAAACACTCCCTCTACACCGTCCATCAAACACTCCCTCCACACCGTCCATCAAACACTCCCTCTACACCGTCCATCAAACACTCCCTCTACACCGTCCATCAAACACTCCCTCCACACCGTCCATCAGACACTCCCTCTACACCGTCCATCAAACACTCCCTCTACACCGTCCATCAAACACTCCCTCTACACCGTCCATCAAACACTCCCTCTACACCGTCCATCAAACACTCCCTCTACACCATCCATCAAACACTCCCTCTACACCGTCGATCAAACACTCCCTCCACACCGTCCATCAAACACTCCCTCCACACCGTCCATCAAACACTCCCTCTACACCGTCCAACAAACACTCCCTCTACACCGTCCATCAAACACTCCCTCCACACCGTCCATCAAACACTCCCTCTACACCGTCCCATCAAACACTCCCTCTACACCGTCCATCAAACACTCCCTCTACACCGTCCCATCAAACACTCCCTCTACACCGTCCATCAAACACTCCCTCTACACCGTCCATCAAACACTCCCTCTACACCGTCCATCAAACACTCCCTCTACACCGTCCGTCAAACACTCCCTCTACATCGTCCATCAAACACTCCCTCTACACCGTCCATCAAACACTCCCTCTACACCGTCCATCAAACACTCCCTCCACACCGTCCATCAAACACTCCCTCTACACCGTCCATCAAACACTCCCTCTACACCGTCCATCAAACACTCCCTCTACACCGTCCATCAAACACTCCCTCTACACCGTCCATCAAACACTCCCTCTACACCGTCCATCAAACACTCCCTCTACACCGTCCATCAAACACTCCCTCTACACCGTCCATCAAACACTCCCTCTACACCGTCCATCAAACACTCCCTCCACACCGTCCATCAAACACTCCCTCTACACCGTCCGTCAAACACTCCCTCTACACCGTCCCATCAAACACTCCCTCTACACCGTCCATCAAACACTCCCTCTACACCGTCCGTCAAACACTCCCTCTACACCGTCCCATCAAACACTCCCTCTACACCGTCCATCAAACACTCCCTCTACACCGTCCCATCAAACACTCCCTCCACACCGTCCCATCAAACACTCCCTCTACACCGTCCATCAAACACTCCCTCTACACCGTCCATCAAACACTCCCTCTACACCGTCCATCAAACACTCCCTCCACACCGTCCATCAAACACTCCCTCTACACCATCCATCAAACACTCCCTCCACACCGTCCATCAAACACTCCCTCTACACCGTCCATCAAACACTCCCTCTACACCGTCCATCAAACACTCCCTCCACACCGTCCATCAAACACTCCCTCTACACCGTCCCATCAAACACTCCCTCCACACCGTCCATCAAACACTCCCTCCACACCGTCCATCAAACACTCCCTCTACACCATCCATCAAACACTCCCTCCACACCGTCCATCAAACACTCCCTCTACACCGTCCATCAAACACTCCCTCTACACCGTCCATCAAACACTCCCTCCACACCGTCCATCAAACACTCCCTCTACACCGTCCCATCAAACACTCCCTCTACACCGTCCATCAAACACTCCCTCCACACCGTCCATCAAACACTCCCTCTACACCGTCCATCAAACACTCCCTCCACACCGTCCATCAAACACTCCCTCCACACCGTCCATCAAACACTCCCTCTACACCGTCCATCAAACACTCCCTCTACACCGTCCATCAAACACTCCCTCTACACCGTCCATCAAACACTCCCTCCACACCGTCCATCAAACACTCCCTCCACACCGTCCATCAAACACTCCCTCTACACCGTCCATCAAACACTCCCTCTACACCGTCCATCAAACACTCCCTCCACACCGTCCATCAAACACTCCCTCTACACCGTCCATCAAACACTCCCTCCACACTGTCCATCAAACACTCCCTCTACACCGTCCATCAAACACTCCCTCCACACCGTCCATCAAACACTCCCTCTACACCGTGCATCAAACACTCCCTCTACACCATCCATCAAACACTCCCTCTACACCGTGCATCAAACACTCCCTCTACACCGTGCATCAAACACTCCCTCTACACCATCCATCAAACACTCCCTCTACACCGTGCATCAAACACTCCCTCTACACCATCCATCAAACACTCCCTCTACACCGTCCATCAAACACTCCCTCTACACCGTCCATCAAACACTCCCTCCACACCGTCCATCAAACACTCCCTCTACACCGTCCATCAAACACTCCCTCTACACCGTCCATCAAACACTCCCTCTACACCGTCCATCAAACACTCCCTCTACACCGTCCATCAAACACTCCCTCTACACCGTCCATCAAACACACCCTCTACACCGTCCATCAAACACTCCCTCTACACCGTCCATCAAACACTCCCTCTACACCGTCCATCAAACACTCCATCTACACCGTCCATCAAACACTCCCTCTACACCGTCCATCAAACACTCCCTCTACACCGTCCATCAAACACTCCCTCTACACCGTCCATCAAACACTCCCTCTACACCGTCCATCAAACACTCCCTCTACACCGTCCATCAAACACTCCCTCCACACCGTCCATCAAACACTCCCTCTACACCGTCCATCAAACACTCCCTCTACACCGTCCATCAAACACTCCCTCTACACCGTCCATCAAACACTCCCTCTACACCGTCCATCAAACACTCCCTCTACACCGTCCATCAAACACTCCCTCTACACCGTCCATCAAACACTCCCTCTACACCGTCCATCAAACACTCCCTCTACACCGTCCATCAAACACTCCCTCCACACCGTCCATCAAACACTCCATCTACACCGTCCATCAAACACTCCCTCTACACCGTCCATCAAACACTCCCTCTACACCGTCCATCAAACACTCCCTCTACACCGTCCATCAAACACTCCCTCTACACCATCCATCAAACACTCCCTCTACACCGTCCATCAAACACTCCCTCTACACCGTCCATCAAACATTCCCTCTACACCGTCCATCAAACACTCCCTCTACACCATCCATCAAACACTCCCTCTACACCGTCCATCAAACACTCCCTCTACACCGTCCATCAAACATTCCCTCTACACCGTCCATCAAACACTCCCTCTACACCATCCATCAAACACTCCCTCTACACCGTCCATCAAACACTCCCTCTACACCGTCCATCAAACATTCCCTCTACACCGTCCATCAAACACTCCCTCTACACCATCCATCAAACACTCCCTCTACACCGTCCATCAAACACTCCCTCCACACCGTCCATCAAACACTCCCTCTACACCGTCCATCAAACACTCCCTCCACACCGTCCATCAAACACTCCCTCTACACCGTCCATCAAACACTCCCTCCACACTGTCCATCAAACACTCCCTCTACACCGTCCATCAAACACTCCCTCTACACCGTCCATCAAACACTCCCTCTACACCGTCCATCAAACACTCCCTCCACACCGTCCATCAAACACTCCCTCCACACCGTCCATCAAACACTCCCTCTACACCGTCCATCAAACACTCCCTCTACACCGTCCATCAAACACTCCCTCTACACCGTCCATCAAACACTCCCTCTACACCGTCCATCAAACACTCCCTCTACACCGTCCATCAAACACTCCCTCTACACCGTCCATCAAACACTCCCTCTACACTGTCCATCAAACACTCCCTCTACACCGTCCATCAAACACTCCCTCCACACCGTCCATCAAACACTCCCTCTACACCGTCCATCAAACACTCCCTCCACACCGTCCATCAAACACTCCCTCCACACCGTCCATCAAACACTCCCTCTACACCGTCCATCAAACACTCCCTCTACACCATCCATCAAACACTCCCTCTACACCGTCCATCAAACACTCCCTCTACACCGTCCATCAAACATTCCCTCTACACCGTCCATCAAACACTCCCTCTACACCGTCCATCAAACACTCCCTCTACACTGTCCATCAAACACTCCCTCTACACCGTCCATCAAACACTCCCTCTACACCGTCCATCAAACACTCCCTCTACACCGTCCATCAAACACTCCCTCTACACCGTCCATCAAACACTCCCTCTACACCGTCCATCAAACACTCCCTCTACACCGTCCATCAAACACTCCCTCTACACCGTCCCATCAAACACTCCCTCCACACCGTCCCATCAAACACTCCCTCTACACCGTCCATCAAACACTCCCTCCACACCGTCCATCAAACACTCCCTCTACACCGTCCATCAAACACTCCATCTACACCGTCCATCAAACACTCCCTCTACACCGTCCATCAAACACTCCCTCTACACCGTCCATCAAACACTCCCTCTACACCGTCCATCAAACACTCCCTCTACACCATCCATCAAACACTCCCTCTACACCGTCCATCAAACACTCCCTCTACACCGTCCATCAAACATTCCCTCTACACCGTCCATCAAACACTCCCTCTACACCGTCCATCAAACACTCCATCTACACCGTCCGTCAAACACTCCCTCTACACCGTCCATCAAACACTCCCTCTACACTGTCCCGTCAAACACTCCCAGGGCAGGTACAGCACGGGTTAGATACAGAGTAAAGCTCCCTCCACACTGTCCCATCAAACACTCCCAGGGCAGGTACAGCACGGGTTAGATACAGAGTAAAGCTCCCTCTGCACTGTCCCATCAAACACTCCCGGGGCAGGTACAGCACGGGTTAGATACAGAGTAAACCTCCCTCTACACTGTCTCATCAAACACTCCCGGGGCAGGTACAGCACCGGTTAGAGACAGAGTAAAGCTCCCTCGACACTGTCCCATCAAACACTCCCAGGGCAGGTACAGCACGGGTTGGATACAGAGTAAAGCTCCCTCTACACTGTCCCATCAAACACTCCCAGGGCAGGTACAGCACGGGTTAGATACAGAGTAAAGCTCCCTCTACACTGTCCCATCAAACACTCCCAGGGCAGGTACAGCACGGGTTGGATACAGAGTAAAGCTCCCTCTACACTGTCCCATCAAACACTCCCAGGGCAGGTACAGCACGGGTTAGATACAGAGTAAAGCTCCCTCTACACTGTCCCATCAAACACTCCCAGGGCAGGTACAGCACGGGTTAGATGCAGAGTAAAGCTCCCTCTACACTGTCCCATCAAACACTCCCAGGGCAGGTACAGCACGGGTTAGATGCAGAGTAAAGCTCCCTCTACACTGTCCCATCAAACACTCCCAGGGCAGGTACAGCACGGGTTAGATGCAGAGTAAAGCTCCCTCTACACTGTCCCATCAAACACTCCCAGGGCAGGTACAGCACGGGTTAGATGCAGAGTAAAGCTCCCTCTACACTGTCCCATCAAACACTCCCAGGGCAGGTACAGCACGGGTTAGATACAGAGTAAAGCTCCCTCTACACTGTCCCAGTGTCTCTCAGTTCTGGTCTGACATTCTTCTGTGTCCCTGTTCAGCTGTCTCATGTCTTTTTGAGTGAGAATGATATCTTTGTGTTCTGGAGGTCAGTCAGGTTGTGGGCTCAGAATAGCAGCTCCCTCTCTCTCTCCAACAGCTGTCGAAGAGTTCCCGTCTCTGAGGTCAGGCAGTGATTTCTGAAGATACCTTCAGCTGGTGGGGCCTTTGAGTTTTGATTCATGTTGCGCTCCAGAGGAAGAAAGTCTAAGTGGTTTTCTCGGGCGTACTGAAAACACACCTCTTACTCTCAGTTCTCGAACGATAGGGATTATAAGGACAGATCAGACTTGGACACATGTTTTCGGGCTCAACCCTATTGTGTTTAATAAGATTAACAATAACACTAGTGAACAGTACAAACAGTACAACCCTGGCTCGTCCAATAAACCCTCCCGTGATAAATTACCACGGCCTAATAAGAGAACCCTCCCGTGAAATAAACTAACACAGGACCACCCACCCCCAGCACTAAAACCCCCTAAGGTTTGGTTGGGACTTACAATCACCCCCTCACACAGCTCAGTGATCTTGTGGATGTGTCGGTGCAGGCAATGTGCTCACCCCGATTGCTTGCAGTTTCTTCCTGCACGTCTCACTCCTGGTTCCGTACCGCCGACGCAGTATCCACGTTCCAGTTTGAGTCGAGGTCCGTTGATGAGGGATGAAGAGCAGCGCTCAGTTTCTGGCGTTGTTCCATTGAATCGAGCCCAGCCCCACTCGGGAGACTCGCTGTAGAGTGGTGCTGAGGAGAAGAGAGCAGAGAGCAGAGCCGAGCAGAGAGCAGAGAGCAGAGAGCAGAGAGCAGAGCATAGCGCAGAGAGCAGAGAGCAGAGAATAGCGCAGAGAGCAGAGCATAGCGCAGAGAGCAGAGCATAGCGCAGAGAGCAGAGAGCAGAGCATAGCGCAGAGAGCAGAGAGCAGAGCATAGCGCAGAGAGCAGAGCAGAGAGCAGAGAGCAGAGCATAGCGCAGAGAGCAGAGAGCAGAGAGCAGAGAGCATAGCGCAGAGAGCATAGCGCAGAGAGCATAGCGCAGAGAGCATAGCGCAGAGAGCAGAGCATAGCGCAGAGAGCAGAGAGCAGAGAGCAGAGCATAGCGTAGCGCAGAGAGCAGAGTAGCGCAGAGAGCAGAGCATAGCGCAGAGAGCAGAGAGCAGAGCATAGCGCAGAGAGCAGAGAGCAGAGCATAGCGCAGAGAGCAGAGCATAGCGCAGAGAGCAGAGAGCAGAGCATTGCGCAGAGAGCAGAGCATAGCGCAGAGAGCAGAGAGCAGAGCATAGCGCAGAGAGCAGAGCATAGCGCAGAGAGCAGAGAGCAGAGCATTGCGCAGAGAGCAGAGCATAGCGCAGAGAGCAGAGAGCAGAGCATAGCGCAGAGAGCAGAGAGCAGAGCATAGCACAGAGAGCAGAGAGCAGAGAGCAGAGCATAGCGCAGAGAGCAGAGCATAGCGCAGAGAGCAGAGAGCAGAGCATAGCGCAGAGAGCAGAGAGCAGAGAGCAGAGCATAGCGCAGAGAGCAGAGCATAGCGCAGAGAGCAGAGAGCAGAGAGCAGAGCATAGCGCAGAGAGCAGAGCATAGCGCAGAGAGCAGAGCATAGCGCAGAGAGCAGAGCATAGCGCAGAGAGCAGAGAGCAGAGCATAGCGCAGAGAGCAGAGCATAGCGCAGAGAGCAGAGAGCAGAGCATAGCGCAGAGAGCAGAGAGCAGCGCAGAGAGCAGAGCATAGCGCAGAGAGCAGAGAGCAGAGAGCAGAGCATAGCGCAGAGAGCAGAGAGCAGAGCATAGCGCAGAGAGCAGAGCATAGCGCAGAGAGCAGAGAGCAGAGAGCAGAGCATAGCGCAGAGAGCAGAGCATAGCGCAGAGAGCAGAGCATAGCGCAGAGAGCAGAGAGCAGAGCATAGCGCAGAGAGCAGAGAGCAGAGAGCAGAGAGCAGAGCATAGCGCAGAGAGCAGAGCATAGCGCAGAGAGCAGAGAGCAGAGCATAGCGCAGAGAGCAGAGAGCAGAGAGCAGAGCATAGCGCAGAGAGCAGAGAGCAGAGCATAGAGCAGAGAGCAGAGCATAGCGCAGAGAGCAGAGCATAGCATAGCGCAGAGAGCAGAGAGCAGAGAGCAGAGCATAGCGCAGAGAGCATAGCGCAGAGAGCAGAGAGCAGAGCATAGCGCAGAGAGCAGAGAGCAGAGCATAGCGCAGAGAGCAGAGAGCAGAGCATAGCGCAGAGAGCAGAGCATAGCGCAGAGAGCAGAGCATAGCGCAGAGAGCAGAGCAGAGAGCATAGCGCAGAGAGCAGAGCGCAGAGAGCAGAGCGCAGAGAGCAGAGCGCAGAGAGCAGAGCGCAGAGCGCAGAGCGCAGAGCGCAGAGCGCAGAGCGCAGAGAGCAGAGCATAGCGCAGAGAGCAGAGAGCAGCGCAGAGAGCAGAGAGCAGCGCAGAGAGCAGAGCATAGCGCAGAGAGCAGAGAGCAGAGCATAGCGCAGAGAGCAGAGCATAGCGCAGAGAGCAGAGCATAGCGCAGAGAGCAGAGTGCAGAGCAGAGTGCAGAGCAGAGAGCAGAGCACAGAGAGCAGAGAGCAGCGCAGAGAGCAGCGCAGAGAGCAGAGCACAGCGCAGAGCAGAGCAGAGAGCAGAGCAGAGAGCAGCGCAGAGAGCAGCGCAGAGAGCAGAGCACAGCGCAGAGCCGAGCAGAGAGCAGAGAGCAGAGCATAGCGCAGAGAGCAGAGCATAGCGCAGAGAGCAGAGCAGAGAGCAGAGAGCAGAGCATAGCGCAGAGAGCAGAGAGCAGAGCATAGCGCAGAGAGCAGAGCATAGCGCAGAGAGCAGAGCATAGCGCAGAGAGCAGAGAGCAGAGCAGAGAGCAGAGCATAGAGCAGAGAGCAGAGCATAGCGCAGAGAGCAGAGAGCAGAGAGCAGAGCATAGCGCAGAGAGCAGAGAGCAGAGCATAGCGCAGAGAGCAGAGCATAGCGCAGAGAGCAGAGCATAGCGCAGAGAGCAGAGAGCAGAGCATAGCGCAGAGAGCATAGCGCAGAGAGCAGAGCATAGCGCAGAGAGCAGAGAGCAGAGCATAGCGCAGAGAGCAGAGAGCAGAGAGCAGAGCATAGCGCAGAGAGCAGAGAGCAGAGCATAGCGCAGAGAGCAGAGAGCAGAGCATAGCGCAGAGAGCAGAGAGCAGAGCATAGCGCAGAGAGCAGAGCATAGCGCAGAGAGCAGAGAGCAGAGAGCAGAGCATAGCGCAGAGAGCAGAGCATAGCGCAGAGAGCAGAGAGCAGAGCATAGCGCAGAGAGCAGAGCATAGCGCAGAGAGCAGAGCATAGCGCAGAGAGCAGAGCATAGCGCAGAGAGCAGAGAGCAGAGCATAGCGCAGAGAGCAGAGAGCAGAGCATAGCGCAGAGAGCAGAGCATAGCGCAGAGAGCAGAGCATAGCGCAGAGAGCAGAGAGCAGAGCATAGCGCAGAGAGCAGAGAGCAGAGCATAGCGCAGAGAGCAGAGAGCAGAGCATAGCGCAGAGAGCAGAGCATAGCGCAGAGAGCAGAGAGCAGAGCATAGCGCAGAGAGCAGAGAGCAGAGCATAGCGCAGAGAGCAGAGCATAGAGCAGAGCAGAGAGCAGAGCATAGCGCAGAGAGCATAGCGCAGAGAGCAGAGCATAGCGCAGAGAGCAGAGCATAGCGCAGAGAGCAGAGCATAGCGCAGAGAGCAGAGTGCAGAGCAGAGAGCAGAGCACAGAGAGCAGAGAGCAGAGAGCAGCACAGAGAGCAGCACAGAGAGCAGAGCGCAGCGCAGAGAGCAGCGCAGAGAGCAGAGCACAGCGCAGAGCCGAGCAGAGCAGAGAGCAGAGCACAGCGCAGAGCAGAGAGCAGAGAGCAGCACAGAGAGCAGCACAGAGAGCAGAGCCGAGAGCAGAGCACAGCGCAGAGCAGAGAGCACAGAGCAGAGCAGAGCAGAGAGCACAGAGCCGAGCAGAGCAGAGCAGAGAGCACAGAGCCAAGCAGAGCACAGCGCCAAGCAGAGCAGAGAGCAGAGCCGATACTGATCGGTGTATTGATCAGGTGATCTGTCTGGACCCCCCTCCCTCCACCCTGTGGCCTGGACTGACTCATAACCTTTGAAATCTTTGTGAAAAATGCTATTTCGTTATCCCACACCCAGGCCTTGTACCTGGAGGGACAATGGGTGCTGATTACTGGGTGTCTGTCCTTTCCTGAGCTGATGGCCCCCATTAGCAGGTAATGGGTTCAATCTCAAACCGATCTTTCTTAACTGTCTTCTCTCCTGGAAGACAATGGGCCGGCCGTCTCCTGCCTTCCACCAGTTTCAGTTGGGACTGAGTGTCTCTGAGTTCCCTCTCGGGGTATTGTTCCCAGTAATTATGTTACTGGGTTCCCTCCCACCCACCCTGTCAGTGTGAAATGTCCGTTTCGATATGAATGCACCTTAGTCAGGTTAGCCTGGCTCCAAACTCCTGCCACTCAATCCCATTCCACTCCCACAAGCTTGCCGAACAGTACAGTTCTTTCTTGGGGGTATTGGATTTAAAATATGATTCCTAAAAATGGCCAGAACGCTGGTGCTACAAAAGGAATGTATTTAAATCCTCACCGAGACAAATGTCCCCCAAACACCTGGAGCCCACCGGGCAACTCCGGCTTCCAGTATTTATCGAGCGTCTCGTACCTGAAGACCAACATCTAACTCAACGGGCAATGGAAACATAGACCCCCCCCCACACAAGGGGGGCAATGGAAACATGGACCCCCACACAAGGGGGGCAATGGAAACATGGACCCCCACACGAGGGGGGCAATGGAAACATGGACCCCCACACAAGGGGGGTAATAGAAACATGGACCCCACACAAGGGGGGCAATGGAAACATGGACCCCCACACAAGGGGGGCAATGGAAACATGGACCCCCACACAAGGGGGGCAATGGAAACATGGACCCCCACACAAGGGGGGCAATGGAAACATGGACCCCCACACAAGGGGGGCAATGGAAACATGGACCCCCACACAAGGGGGGTAATAGAAACATGGAACCCACACAAGGGGGGCAATGGAAACATGGACCCCCACACAAGGGGGGCAATGGAAACATGGACCCCCCCCCACACACAAGGGGGGCAATGGAAACATGGACCCCCACACAAGGGGGGCAATGGAAACATGGACCCCCACACAAGGGGGGCAATGGAAACATGGACCCCCACACAAGGGGGGCAATGGAAACATGGACCCCCACACAAGGGGGGCAATGGAAACATGGACCCCCACACAAGGGGGGCAATGGAAACATGGACCCCCACACAAGGTGGGCAATGGAAACATGGACCCCCACACAAGGGGGGCAATGGAAACATGGACCCCCACACAAGGGGGGCAATGGAAACATGGACCCCCACACAAGGGGGGCAATGGAAACATGGACCCCCACACAAGGGGGGCAATGGAAACATGGACCCCCACACAAGGGGGGCAATGGAAACATGGACCCCCACACAAGGGGGGCAATGGAAACATGGACCCCCACACAAGGGGGGCAATGGAAACATGGACCCCCACACAAGGGGGGTAATAGAAACATGGAACCCACACAAGGGGGGCAATGGAAACATGGACCCCCACACAAGGGGGGCAATGGAAACATGGACCCCCCCCCCACACACAAGGGGGGCAATGGAAACATGGACCCCCACACAAGGGGGGCAATGGAAACATGGACCCCCACACAAGGGGGGTAATAGAAACATGGAACCCACACAAGGGGGGCAATGGAAACATGGACCCCCACACAAGGGGGGCAATGGAAACATGGACCCCCCCCCCACACACAAGGGGGGCAATGGAAACATGGACCCCCACACAAGGGGGGCAATGGAAACATGGACCCCCCCCCCCACACACAAGGGGGGCAATGGAAACATGGACCCCCACACAAGGGGGGCAATGGAAACATGGACCCCCACACAAGGGGGGCAATGGAAACATGGACCCCCACACAAGGGGGGCAATGGAAACATGGACCCCCACACAAGGGGGGCAATGGAAACATGGACCCCCACACAAGGGGGGCAATGGAAACATGGACCCCCACACAAGGGGGGCAATGGAAACATGGACCCCCACACAAGGGGGGCAATGGAAACATGGACCCCCACACAAGGGGGGCAATGGAAACATGGACCCCCACACAAGGGGGGTAATAGAAACATGGACCCCCACACAAGGGGGGCAATGGAAACATGGACCCCCACACAAGGGGGGTAATAGAAACATGGAACCCACACAAGGGGGGCAATGGAAACATGGACCCCCACACAAGGGGGGCAATGGAAACATGGACCCCCCCACACACACAAGGGGGGCAATGGAAACATGGACCCCCACACGAGGGGGGCAATGGAAACATGGACCCCCCCCCCACACACAAGGGGGGCAATGGAAACATGGACCCCCACACAAGGGGGGCAATGGAAACATGGACCCCCCCCACACACAAGGGGGGCAATGGAAACATGGACCCCCACACAAGGGGGGCAATGGAAACATGGACCCCACACAAGGGGGGCAATGGAAACATGGACCCCCACACAAGGGGGGCAATGGAAACATGGACCCCCCCCCCCACACACAAGGGGGGCAATGGAAACATGGACCCCCACACAAGGGGGGCAATGGAAACATGGACCCCCACACAAGGGGGGCAATGGAAACATGGACCCCTCCCCCACACATGGGGCTTAATATACTGCCTCTCGCTGATGGTGTAACAGGGCAATGCTGGCACGCTGCCCCCTTACTCTCCACTGTGTCCCCACTGATGTCACTTCCCTGATTCCCCACACACCTCCTTCTTGATGGAGCCTCAGCACACGGAGGCTGAGGGTGAGACCCCCACTGGTCCCTGGCCATGTGCACTGCAGGTGAGGGGAAGCCCCACGCCCTTCGCCAGCTCCTGTCACGGAACCGTCTCCTCAAGCGGGAGAGAGGTGGGCCCAGACGCCGGGGCTGGTGGGGCTGCTTAAGATGCTACATCCACCCAGGTCTGCCCATGTCCACCGGTCATCGACCGACAGAGACCACTGACCAAGAGAGATGACCGACCAAGAGAGAGAGACCACCGACCGAGAGAGAGAGAGACCACCGACCGAGAGAGAGAGAGACCACCGACCGAGAGAGAGAGAGACCACCGACCGAGAGAGAGAGAGAGACCACCGACCGAGAGAGAGAGAGACCACCGACCGAGAGAGAGGGAGACCACCGACCGAGAGAGAGAGAGACCACCGACCGAGAGAGAGAGAGACCACCGACCGAGAGAGAGAGAGAGACCACCGGCCGAGAGAGAGAGAGACCACCGGCCGAGAGAGAGAGAGACCACCGGCCGAGAGAGAGAGACCACCGGCCGAGAGAGACCACCGGCCGAGAGAGACCACCGACCGAGGGAGAGAGAGACCACCGACCGAGAGAGAGAGACCACCGACCGAGAGAGAGAGAGACCACCGACCGAGAGAGAGAGAGAGACCACCGACCGAGAGAGAGAGAGACCACCGACCGAGAGAGAGAGAGACCACCGGCCGAGAGAGAGAGAGACCACCGGCCGAGAGAGAGAGAGACCACCGACCGAGAGAGAGAGAGACCACCGACCGAGAGAGAGAGAGACCACCGACCGAGAGAGAGAGAGACCACCGACCGAGAGAGAGAGAGACCACCGACCGAGAGAGAGAGAGACCACCGACCGAGAGAGAGAGAGACCACCGACCGAGAGAGAGAGAGACCACCGACCGAGAGAGAGAGAGACCACCGACCGAGAGAGAGAGAGAGACCACCGACCGAGAGAGAGAGAGACCACCGACCGAGAGAGAGAGAGACCACCGGCCGAGAGAGAGAGAGACCACCGGCCGAGAGAGAGAGAGACCACCGGCCGAGAGAGAGAGACCACCGGCCGAGAGAGACCACCGGCCGAGAGAGACCACCGACCGAGGGAGAGAGAGACCACCGACCGAGAGAGAGAGACCACCGACCGAGAGAGAGAGACCACTGGCCAAGAGAGAGAGAGACCACCGACCGAGAGAGAGAGACCACCGACCGAGAGAGAGAGACCACCGGCCGAGAGAGAGAGACCACCGGCTGAGAGAGACCACCGACCGAGGGAGAGAGACCACCGGCTGAGAGAGAGAGACCACCGACCGAGAGAGAGAGACCACCGGCCGAGAGAGAGAGAGAGAGACCACCGGCCGAGAGAGAGAGAGAGACCACCGGCCGAGAGAGAGAGAGAGACCACCGGCCGAGAGAGAGAGAGAGACCACCGGCCGAGAGAGAGAGAGAGACCACCGGCCGAGAGAGAGAGAGAGAGAGACCACCGGCCGAGAGAGAGAGAGAGAGAGACCAC
This sequence comes from Heptranchias perlo, assembly GCF_035084215.1. NCBI lineage: Eukaryota > Metazoa > Chordata > Chondrichthyes > Hexanchiformes > Hexanchidae > Heptranchias > Heptranchias perlo. The sequence continues at coordinate 10,746 of NW_027139709.1, read as the reverse complement.
CGGCCGAGAGAGAGAGACCACCGGCTGAGAGAGACCACCGACCGAGGGAGAGAGACCACCGACCGAGAGAGAGAGACCACCGACCGAGAGAGAGAGACCACCGGCCAAGAGAGAGAGAGACCACCGGCCAAGAGAGAGAGAGACCACCGGCCGAGAGAGAGAGAGAGAGACCACCGGCCGAGAGAGAGAGAGAGAGACCACCGGCCGAGAGAGAGAGAGAGAGACCACCGACCGAGAGAGAGAGAGAGAGAGAGAGAGAGACCACCGACCGAGAGAGAGAGAGAGAGAGAGAGACCACCAGCCGAGAGAGAGAGAGAGAGAGAGAGAGAGACCACCAGCCGAGAGAGAGAGAGAGAGACCACCAGCCGAGAGAGAGAGAGAGAGACCACCGACCGAGAGAGAGAGAGAGAGAGAGAGAGACCACCGGCCGAGAGAGAGAGAGAGAGAGAGAGAGACCACCGGCCGAGAGAGAGAGAGAGAGAGAGAGACCACCGACCGAGAGAGAGAGAGAGAGAGAGACCACCAGCCGAGAGAGAGAGAGAGAGAGAGAGAGACCACCAGCCGAGAGAGAGAGAGAGAGACCACCGACCGAGAGAGAGAGAGAGGGAGAGAGAGAGAGACCACCGGCCGAGAGAGAGAGAGAGAGAGAGAGACCACTGGCCGAGAAAGAGAGAGAGAGAGAGAGAGACCACCGGCCGAGAGAGAGAGAGAGACCACCGGCCGAGAGAGGCCACCAACCAAGAGTCATTGATGAGTTAACCTGGAGACGTGGACCAGTTGACTCTATTTGGACTTTGTGAAGCAACCTGAGTGTTGAGGACACGGCAGAGGGATGTGGGTCAGGGGGTCGGGGGCCGGGGGTCAGAATAACCAATGGGGGAGGGGGAATGTTTACCACCACTTCCGCCTGTGACATCACAGGGCCCCACCTCAAATCCACTAACCATCATAGGAACATAGGAACAGGAGTAGGCCATTCAGCCCCTCGTGCCTGCTCCACCATTTGATAAGATCATGGGCTGATCTGTGATCTAACTCCATATACCTGCCTTTGGCCCATATCCCTTAACACCTTTGGTTGCCAAAAAGCTATCTATCTCAGATTTAAATTTAGCAATTGAGCTAGTATCAATTGCCATTTGCGGAAGAGAGTTCCAAACTTCTACCACCCTTTGTGCGTAGAAATGTTTTCTAATCTCGCTCCTGAAAGGTCTGGCTCTAATTTTTAGACTGTGCCCCCTACTCCCAGAATCCCCAACCAGCGGAAATAGTTTCTCTCTATCCACCCTATCTGTTCCCCTTAATATCTTATAAACTTCGATCAGATCACCCCTTAACCTTCGAAACTCGAGAGAATACAACCCCAATTTGTGTAATCTCTCCTCGTAACTTAACCCTTGAAGTCCGGGTATCATTCTAGTAAACCTACGCTGCACTCCCTCCAAGGCCAATATGTCCTTCCGAAGGTGCGGTGCCCAGAACTGCTCACAGTACTCCAGGTGCGGTCTAACCAGGGTTTTGTATAGCTGCAGCATAACTTCTGCCCCTTGTACTCCAGTCCTCGAGATATAAAGGCCAGCATTCCATTAGCCTTATTGATTATTTTCTGCACCTGTTCATGACCCTTCAATGATCTGTGTACCTGAACCCCCAAGTCCCTTTGGACATCCACTGTTTTTAACTTTTTACCATTTAGAAAGTACCCTGTTCTATCCTTTTTTGGTCCAAAGTGGATGACCTCCCATTTGCCTACATTGAATTCCATTTGCCACAGTTTTGCCCATTCACCTAATCTATCAATATCGCTTTGTAATTTTATGTTCTCATCCACACTGCTTACAATGCCACCAATCTTTGTGTCATCGGCAAACTTAGATATGAGACTTTCTATGCCTTCGTCCAAGTCGTTAATAAATATTGTGAATAATTGAGGCCCCAAGACAGATCCCTGCGGGACTCCACTAGTTAACAACCCATCTTGAACCCAGGGCCACGATTCGCAGAGACCCCTCTAGTTACACTCTACTGTCCTGAAGGCTAGCAAGGGGGAAAGAAACAGAGAGGAGGTAACTGAAGGAGGTAACGGGGGAGCTGAGTAAGATTGCTGGGTCCCCATCCAGCACAGGCAGAGAAAGGATGAGCTGCTGGGAAATATGAAGATATTACTGCCTTGACAAAGCAGCTCACTGTGTCTCAGAGCTCGGACCGACGGCCGTGTCTTCAATCATTCCCCCCCATTTGACAGGTTTCTCCAGACCCAGCCCTCCTGGGACCCTCGCCCCCCAGCTCTCAGCTCCCAGTCTCACTCATCCCTTCAGGAATTCCACTGATTGGTTCTCATTCCATGTTAAACAGGCCTCCCCCTCCCACACTGTCAGACACATTGCTGGATGGGACAGGCCCTGTGTCCCTCCCCAGCCCTGCCCTGCCCTCTCACCATGTATTAACCGCCCCCCCTCCCTCACTGACCCACACTGAGACACTGGTCTGTGCCACAGTGGAAGCAGGACTCAGGGGCTCTTCCATCTCACTCCCGATTCTGCCTCCTCCTCGAGATCATTAATCCACAACCACCACCCTCTGCCCCTGGAGTGAGCTTCACCCAATAACACACACACTGGCACAGAGTGTCGCCATAGCAACTCAGCCCTCCAATCCAGCTGAGGATTGGCTCCGGTCCAATCCAATCGCATGGTCTGGATCTTTCCCATAATCTGATCCCGATCCAACTGAGTGAAGATCAAGAAACCACATTAAAGGGGTCTCGGCCCCCCCCGCCCCCCCCGCCCGCCCGCTGTGGGCACCAGCCCGTCTCTCAGTCCGTTACAGTCACCACATTAAAGGGGTCTCGGCCCCCCCGCCCACTGTGGGCACCAGCCCGTCTCTCAGTCCGTTACAGTCACCACATTAAAGGGGTCTCGGCCCCCCCCCCCGCCCGCTGTGGGCACCAGCCCGTCTCTCAGTCCGTTACAGTCACCACATTAAAGGGGTCTCGGCCCCCCCCCCCGCCCACTGTGGGCACCAGCCCGTCTCTCAGTCAGTTACAGTCACCACATTAAAGGGGTCTCGGCCCCCCGCCCGCCCGCTGTGGGCACCAGCCCGTCTCTCAGTCAGTTACAGTCACCACATTAAAGGGGTCTCGGCCCCCCGCCCGCTCTGGGCACCAGCCCGTCTCTCAGTCGGTTACAGTCACCACATTAAAGGGGTCTCGGCCCCCCGCCCGCTCTGGGCACCAGCCCGTTTCTCAGTCGGTTACAGTCACCACATTAAAGGGGTCTCGGCCCCCCCGCCCGCTGTGGGCACCAGCCCGTTTCTCAGTCATTTACAGTCACCACATTAAAGGGGTCTCGGCCCCCCCGCCCGCTGTGGGCACCAGCCCGTTTCTCAGTCATTTACAGTCACCACATTAAAGGGGTCTCGGCCCCCCCCACCCGCTGTGGGCACCAGCCCGTCCCTCATTCATCTACAGTCATCCTGAGGTAATGAGCCAACTAACCAGGTGGTAAATGTGGCAGTGCAATTGGTGCCCACAATCGCCCTCTGCAACCTCGCGTGAGGGTCAGCGAGTGTCTGTGGGATGGGCGAGGGAGGGCACTCACAGCTGAGCCCACTCCTTACCCGTTACCGGCACTGTATCAGGAGTGGTCAATCGCAGGAAGATCGGAACCGCTGGACGAATTAAGACGAAGGTCCCTCTCGTTCTCCTCTACCATCCCGGTAGTCACCTGATACATCGATAATGGAGGTGTTGACTAGTCCTAGCAATCAATCACCATCAATGAGTCTCCAACTGACCCAGACATGAGGTGAGGAAAACCCCCCAGTGGGGGAGAGATTTGGGAACCACAGGTCCACAGTCACCTGCTCCTCCCGAGCGTGTTACACTCACCACAGGTCATCTCTCAAATTACTGTGTCCCAGAATGTTATTTTCTGAGGGAAATCGATCTCATTTGTATGTGTATGAATCAGTACTCTCTGCTTCTACCATCTCCCCAGGGAGCCTGTTCCATAGATTGACCACTCACTCTCCGAAATATTCTTTCTGCGGATGAATTCACCCCCCCTTCGAGCGCAGGCCGTGTCCTCGGGTTCGACTGTTCTGGACAAGGTGGAACATCTCCTCAAGGTTGACATTATCCAGTCCCTTAAAGGGACTACATCAATACAAGTTGTTGTGACCCTGTTGTTGTGGTCTTAGTTTGGAAAGTATCTTTGGCCATGGGCTCCCGACACTGCCTGGACCTTTAAGGGAAGCAGTCAATCAGCAAACCCAAGTCTTGCTCCCTCTCAGTGGATTGCTGCACCCTTGGCTGTGCTGAAGGCCATTTGCCAATCTTGGGATCTATTCAAATCCAGTTGTCCCCCATGAAACCCCTTCGATGGTCCGGACTCTGCAAGTTGTTGGCATCTGCAAATTTATTTCTCGTTGTGAAACTAATGAATAGAAGGGGGCTGAACACGGAAACCAGGGGCTCCTCCCTCTGGACCAGACTCCAGTGTGTTGCCACCCCATTTGTAATTTGTCAATTTGAGACCAATCTCTCTATTTCACTCCCTGCAACACGAGATCTCAACTTCACACATCTCTCATGAGGCACTTGATCGAAAGCCTTTCGGAAGCCAAAGTAGATAATGTTTACTGGGTCCCCTTGACCCTCCATTCTTGTCATCTCTCCAAAAAACTACATCAGCGTCTTTCTGAAACTATGTGGACTGTCTCCTAAAGCACCTCAAAGTTCTAAATGTCAGCATTCGCTCAATACTATCACTCACCCCACTGAGTCACAAGGTTATAGGTTCATGCTCCACTCCAGAGACTCTGTGATCGAGGCTGAACCTCCCAGTGCAGTACTGAGGGAGCGCTGCACTGTCGGAGGGTCAGTACTGAGGGAGTGCTGTACTGTCGGAGGGTCAGTACTGAGGGAGCGCTGCACTGTCGGAGGGTCAGTACTGAGGGAGCGCTGCACTGTCGGAGGGTCAGTACTGAGGGAGCGCTGCACTGTCGGAGGGTCAGTACTGAGGGAGCGCTGCACTGTCGGAGGGTCAGTACTGAGGGAGCGCTGCACTGTCGGAGGGTCAGTACTGAGGGAGCGCTTGCACTGTCGGAGGGTCGGGTACTGAGGGAGCGCTGCACTGTCGGAGGGTCAGTACTGAGGGAGTGCTGCACTGTCGGAGGGTCGGTACTGAGGGAGCGCTGCACTGTCGGAGGGTCAGTACTGAGGGAGCGCTGCACTGTCGGAGGGTCAGTACTGAGGGAGCGCTGCAGTGTCGGAGGGTCAGGACTGAGGGAGCGCTGCACCGTCGGAGGGTCGGTACTGAGGGAGCGCTGCACCGTCGGAGGGTCGGTACTGAGGGAGCGCTGCACCGTCGGAGGGTCGGTACTGAGGGAGTGCTGCACCGTCGGAGGGTCGGTACTGAGGGAGTGCTGCACTGTCGGAGGGTCGGTACTGAGGGAGCGCTGCACTGTCGGAGGGTCAGTACTGAGGGAGCGCTGCACTGTCGGAGGTGCCATCTTTCAGATGAATCGTTAAGCCGAGGCCCCCTCTGCCCTCTCCGGTGGGTGTAAAAGATCCCATGGCTGCTATTGGAAGACGAGCAGGGGAGTTCTCCCCGGTGTCCTGGTCAATATTTATCTCTCAATTAACATCACTAAAAGAGATGATCTGGCCATTATGTCATTGCTGTTTGTGGGATCTTGCTGTGTGTAAATTAACTGCCACGTTTCCTACATTGCAACAGTGACTACACTTCAAAAAGTATTTCATTGGCTGTAAAGAGCTTTGGGACGTCCTGAGGTTGTGAAAGGCGCTATATAAATGTAAGTTCTCTCCGTCAGTACTCATTTCTCGTATCCCTTATGATACTTTATCCTTCCCACCAGAGATTGGACTCATGTGTCTGTTGTTTCCTGTGGTTTGATGTACCCCTTTTTTAAAGACTGGGCCCACCAGGCTATCTCTGATCGTCTGACACTGCCTCAGCTCACAGTGAGGGACTGGAAGTATCTAACAGTCCATCTTGCATGACCTGCCCATATCTTTTAGCACCCTCAGATCAGTTAAGTCTGTCTCTGTTGCTTTTTATACCTCCAGCCACTTGAAATGGAGCTAACACCTTTTCCCCTTAGTGATCTGAAAGCAGCCTTATCTGGGTTTCAAGGGTCTGGATACTGGGCAAGAGGCAAACAATCAGGTCACAGTTAAAAACAGAATCCAAGTATGTGTCAACTCTCCATCGTTCCCCAGACCATATATAACCCTCCCCGCAGTGCTCTCTGTCTGACCTCTGACTCTCAACAGACGCAAAAAATGCTTCCCCCCTTATTTGACTTTAATCCTCCGTGTCCATTGGGTTTAACCCTCCGAATACTTTGGCTATTATATCGAATGTACAGCACAGAAACAGGCCATTCGGCCCAACTGGTCCATGCTGGTCTTTATGCTCCACACGAGCCTCCTCCCACCTCTCTTCATCTCACCCTATCAGCATACCCTTCTATTCCTTTCTCCCTCGTGTGTTTATCCAGCTTCCCCTTAAATGCCTCTCCTCTATTCACCTCAACTACTCCTTGTGGTAGTGAGTTCCACATTCTCACCACTCTCTGGGTGAAGAAGTTTCTCCTGAATTCCCGATTGGATTTATTAATGACTATCTTATATTTATGACCCCTAGTTCTGGTCTCACCCACAAGTAGAAACATCTTCTCTACGTCGACCCTATCAAACCCTTTCATTATATTGAAGACCTCTATCAGGTCACCCCTCAGCCTTCTCTTCTCTTCAATCTTTCCTGATAATTGATGTTAACTGATTTCTGGGTCTTTCTCCGTCTGAAAGACTGTTTAGAGTTTCTCTTTGGGAGCACCAGTTCAATTAAATCCCCATCATATCTTCCCCTTCATTGCAAGTTTTGTTTTCCTTTCCATATAAAACAACTTCTTTAAGGATTTGGTTTGAATGTGTTACCTCTATTCATTTTTTTATTATTCGTTCATGGGATGTGGGCGTCACTGGCGAGCCCGGCATTTATTGCCCATCCCTAATTGCCCCTTGAGAAGGTGGTGGTGAGCCGCCTTCTTGAACCGCTGCAGTCCGTGTGGTGACGGTTCTCCCACAGTGCTGTTAGGAAGGGAGTTCCAGGATTTTGACCCAGCGACGATGAAGGAACGGCGATATATTTCTAAGTCGGGATGGTGTGTGACTTGGAGGGGAACGTTCAGGTGGTGTTGCTCCCATGTGCCTGCTGCTCTTGTCCTTCTAGGTGGTAGAGGGTCGTGGGTTTGGGAGGTGCTGTCGAAGAAGCCTTGGCGAGTTGCTGCAGTGCATCCTGTGGATGGTACACACTGCAGCCACAGTGCGCCGGTGGTGCAGGGAGTGAATGTTTAGGGTGGTGGATGGGGGTGCCAATCAAGCGGGCTGCTTTGTCCTGGATGGTGTCGAGCTTCTTGAGTGTTGTTGGAGCTGCACTCATCCAGGCAAATGGAGAGTATTCCATCACACTCCTGACTTGTGCCTTGTAGATGGTGGAAAGGCTTTGGGGAGTCAGGAGGTGAGTCACTCACCACAGAATACCCAGCGTCTGACCTGCTCTTGTAGCGACAGTATTTATATGGCTGGTCCAGTTCAGTTTCTGGTCAATGGTGACCCCCAGGATGTTGATGGTGGGGGATTCGGCGATGGTAATGCCGTTGAATGTCAAGGGGAGGTGGTTTGACTCTCTCTTGTTGGAGATGGTCATTGCCTGGCACTTGTCTGGCGCGAATGTTACTTGCCACTTATCAGCCCAAGCCTGGATGTTGTCCAGATCTTGCTGCATGCGGGCACAGACTGCTTCATTATTTGAGGGGTTGCGAATGGAACTGAACACTGTGCAATTGTCAGCGAACATCCCCATTTCTGACCTTATGATGGAGGGAAGGTCATTGATGAAGCAGCTGAAGATGGTTGGGCCTAGGACACTGCCCTGAGGAACTCCTGCAGCAATGATCTGGGGCTGAGATGATTGGCCTCCAACAACCACTACCATCTTCCTTTGTGCTAGGTATGACTCCAGCCACTGGAGAGCTTTCCCCCTGATTCCCATTGACTTCAATTTTACTCGGGCTCCTTGGTGCCACATTCTGTCAAATGCTGCCTTGATGTCAAGGGCAGTCACTCTCACCTCACCTCTGGAATTCAGCTCTTTTGTCCATGTTTGGACCAAGGCTGTAATGAGGTCTGGAGCCGAGTGGTCCTGGCGGAAGCCAAACTGAGCATCGGTGAGCAGGTTATTGGTGAGTAAGTGCCGCTTGATAGCACTGTCGATGACACCATCCATCACTTTGCTGATGATTGAGAGTTGACTGATGGGGTGGTAATTGGCCGGATTGGATTTGTCCTGCTTTTTTGTGGACAGGACATACCTGGGCAATTTTCCACATTGTCAGGTAGATGCCAGTGTTGTAGCTGTACTGGAACAGTTTGGCTAGAGGCGCAGCCAGTTCTGGAGCACTGCAGCTGGGATGTTGTCGGGGCCCATAGCCTTTGCTGTATCCAGTGCACTCAGCCGTTTCTTGATATCACGTGGAGTGAATCGAATTGGCCGAACACTGGCTTCTGTGATGGTGGGGATATCGGGAGGTGGCCGAGATGAATCATCCACTCGGCACTTCTGGCTGAAGATGGTTGCAAACGCTTCAGCCTTGTCTTTTGCACTCACGTGCTGGACTCTGCCATCATTGAGGATGGGGATGTTTACAGAGCCTCCTCCTCCCGTTAGTTGTTTAATTGTCCATCACCATTCACGGACTGGATGTGGCAGGACTGCGGAGCTTTGATCTGATCCGTTGGTTGTGGAATCGCTTAGCTCTGTCTATAGCGTGTTGCTTCCGCTGTTTAGCATGCATGTAGTCCTGAGTTGTAGCTTCACCAGGTTGGTACCTCATTTTTAGGTACGCCTGGTGCTGCTCCTGGCATGCTCTTCTACACTCCTCATTGAACCAGGGTTGATCCCCTGGCTTGTTGGTAATGGTAGAGTGAGGAATATGCCGGGCCATGAGGTTACAGATTGTGCTGGAATACAATTCTGCTGCTGCTGATGGCCCACAGCACCTCATGGATGCCCAGTCTTGAGCTGCTAGATCTGTTCTGAATCTATCCCATTTAGCACGGTGATGATACCATCCAACGTGTTGTGTGGCACTCTCAGTGCGAAGACGGGACTTTGTCTCCACGAGGACTGTGCACTGGTCACTCCCACCAATACTGTCATGGACAGATGCATTTGCGACAGGTAGATTGGTGAGGACGAGGTCAAGTAAGTTATTCCCTCGTGTTGGTTCGCTCACCACCTGCCGCAGGCCCAGTCTGGCAGCTATGTCCTTCAGGACTCGGCCAGCTCGGTCAGTAGTGGTGTTTGGTTTGAAAGCGTTCCCTATATTTTTGTACCTAGCTCACTGTCCCATTTAAAGCTGATGCCTTTTATAATATGTCACCAACATATGAATTAACCTTTAAACCAGCTCCGGCCCAATCTGTCAGGACCACCGTGGTCCTAACATTGCAGGTCACCCCCTCCTGACCTCTAGGCCAGCTGTGGCTGACCGCTGAGTCCTTCAGAGAGGCCCACTCGATTGGGCAGGGCTGGACTGAGCTCTGCTGGTGTGAGGCTGTTACTTTTCCAGGAAGCGTTGAGCACCTGACCCTCGCTGACAGGGGAGGGCGTGTGGGGAAAGGACAATGTCCTTGATTTGCCAGACGACAGGTTCCACTGAGCCTCTCGTTATCCCCGACCCCCATCACCCCCGGCAGCTGCTGTGCTATTCTGGGCCACTGTCTGTTTACGGAGAGTGTTAACAAGCTCTGGGGTTAATGTGACAAGAGCCAGGCCCTCCTGACTGATCACAAAGACAAGGCTCAGGCATCTGGCCCAGGACAGTGCCAGGCCACGATCTGGTCAGGGAAGGTGTGATGGTGTTCTCCAGATTAACACGCTCGCTGAGAGTTCCAGGCCTTCCACCCCAGCCAACTGACATCAGAATCATCACATGGGGAGAACTCACGAGGTGGGGCGAGGGGGGGGGGGCCTCAGGAGCCAAACACGTCTGGGGGGGGCGATGAGCAGTGAGCAAGAGCCCGGCAGTCACGTTTTGACCCCTCTGAGAATTGAAGGCCGTCTGCGAGTAATTTGTAAAGAAGAGCTCTCCCCTAGTCCCATTCCCCGGCCCTCTCCCCATTCGGCCCATCGCCCCTATGCTCTCTCTCTGAAAGAGCTCTCCCCGAGTCCCAATCCCCGGCCCTCTCCCCCATTTGGCCCATCGCCCCTGTGCGCTCTCTCTCTCGCTCTCTCTCTGAAAGAGCTCTCCCCTAGTCCCAATCCCTGGCCCTCTCCCCATTCGGCCCATAGTCCCTGTGCGCTCTCTCTCTCTATGAATCATAGAAAGGTTGCAGCACGGAAGGAGGCCATTCAGCCCATCGAGTCTGTGCTGGCTCTATGCAAGAGCAATCCAGCTAGTCCCACTCCCTCGCCCTATCCCCGTAGCCCTGCAAATTTTTTCCTTATCCAGTTCCCTTTTGAAACCCATGATTGAATCTGCCTCCACCACCCCCTCGGGCAGTGTATTCCAGATCACAACCACTCGCTGGGTAAAGAAGTTTTTCCTCATGTCACCTTTGGTTCTTTTGCCAATCCCTTAAATCTGTGTCCTCTGGTTTTTGACCCTTCCACCAATGGGAACAGTTTCTCTCTATCTACTCTGTCTAGACCA
>NW_027139708.1:0-110856 GCF_035084215.1 Heptranchias perlo | reverse complement strand
TGGGAATGTGTATCTTTAGATGGAGATATCATTATGGGAATGTGAATCTTTAGATGGAGATATCAGTATGGGAATGTGTATCTTTAGATGGAGATATCATTATGGGAATGTGTATCTTTAGATGGTGATATCATTATGGGAATGTGTATTTTTAGATGGTGATATCATTATGGGAATGTGTATCTTTAGATGGAGATATCATTATGGGAATGTGTATCTTTAGATGGTGATATCATTATGGGAATGTGTATCTTTAGATGGTGATATCATTATGGGAATGTGTATTTTTAGATGGTGATATCATTATGGGAATGTGTATCTTTAGATGGAGATATCATTATGGGAATGTGTATCTTTAGATGGTGATATCATTATGGGAATGTGAATCTTTAGATGGAGATATCATTATGGGAATGTGTATCTTTAGATGGTGATATCATTATGGGAATGTGAATCTTTAGATGGAGATATCATTATGGGAATGTGTATCTTTAGATGGAGATATCAGTATGGGAATGTGAATCTTTAGATGGAGATATCATTATGGGAATGTGTATCTTTAGATGGAGATATCAGTATGGGAATGTGTATCTTTAGATGGTGACATCATTATGGGAATGTGTATCTTTAGATGGTGATATCATTATGGGAATGTGTATCTTTAGATGGAGATATCATTATGGGAATGTGTATCTTTAGATGGAGATATCATTATGGGAATGTGAATCTTTAGATGGTGATATCATTATGGGAATGTGTATCTTTGGATGGAGATATCATTATGGGAATGTGAATCTTTAGATGGAGATATCATTATGGGAATGTGAATCTTTAGATGGAGATATCATTATGGGAATGTGAATCTTTAGATGGAGATATTATTATGGGAATGTGAATCTTTAGATGGTGATATCATTATGGGAATGTGAATCTTTAGATGGAGATATCAGTATGGGAATGTGTATCTTTCGATGGAGATATCATTATGGGAATGTGTATCTTTAGATGGTGATATCATTATGGGAATGTGTATCTTTAGATAGAGATATCATTATGGGAATGTGAATCTTTAGATGGAGATATCATTATGGGAATGTGTATCTTTAGATGGAGATATCATTATGGGAATGTGTATCTTTAGATGGAGATATCATTATGGGAATGTTTATCTTTAGATGGAGATACCATTTTGGGAATGGGTATCTTTAGATGGAGATATCATTATGGGAATGTGTATCTTTAGATGGGGATATCATTATGGGAATGTGAATCTTTAGATGGAGATATCATTATGGGAATGTGTATCTTTAGATGGAGATATCATTATGGGAATGTGAATCTTTAGATGGAGATATCATGATGGGAATGTGTATCTTTAGATGGAGATATCATTATGGGAATGTGTATCTTTAGATGGTGATATCGTTATGGGAATGTGTATCTTTAGATGGAGACATCATTATGGGAATGTGTATCTTTAGATGGAGATATCATTGTGGGAATGTGTATCTTTAGATGGAGATATCATTATGGGAATGTGAATCTTTAGATGGTGATATCATTATGGGAATGTGTATCTTTAGATGGAGATATCATTATGGGAATGTGAATCTTTAGATGGAGATATTATTATGGGAATGTGAATCTTTAGATGGAGATATCATTATGGGAATGTGTATCTTTAGATGGAGATATTATTATGGGAATGTGAATCTTTAGATGGAGATATCATTATGGGAATGTGAATCTTTAGATGGAGATATCATTATGGGAATGTGTATCTTTAGATGGAGATATCATTATGGGAATGTGTATCTTTAGATGGAGACATCATTATGGGAATGTGTATCTTTAGATGGAGATATCATTGTGGGAATGTGTATCTTTAGATGGAGATATCATTATGGGAATGTGTATCTTTAGATGGAGACATCATTATGGGAATGTGTATCTTTAGATGGAGATATCATTGTGGGAATGTGTATCTTTAGATGGAGATATCATTATGGGAATGTGTATCTTTAGATGGAGATATCATTATGGGAATGTGAATCTTTAGATGGAGATATCATTATGGGAATGTGTATCTTTAGATGGTGATATCATTATGGGAATGTGAATCTTTAGATGGTGATATCTCGCTGGGACTGTATTTCTTCACATGGAGATATTTTTATTTGGCTGTGAATCTTTATAGGGGTTGTCATCATTGGAATATGTTTCATTGCATGGGGATATCATTGTGGGTCTATTTTTAAAAATTCATTCATGGGATGTGGGCGTCGCTGGTGAGGCCAGCATTTATTGCCCATCCCTAACTGCCCTTGAGAAGGTGGTGGTGAGCCGCCTTCTTGAACCGCTGCAGTCCGTGTGATGAAGATTCTCCCACAATGCTGTTAGGAAGGGAGTTCCAGGATTTTGACCCAGCGACGATGAAGGAACGGCGATATATTTCCAAGTCGGGATGGTGTGTGACTTGGAGGGGAACGTGCAGGTGGTGTTGTTCCCATGTACTTCCTGCCCTTGTCCTTCTCGGTGGTGGAGGTCGCGGGTTTGGGAGGTGCTGTCGAAGAAGCCTTGGCGAGTTGCTGCAGTGCATCCTGTGGATGGTACACACTGCAGCCACTGTGCGCCGGTGGTGAAGGGAGTGAATGTTTAGGGTGGTGGATGGGGTACCAACCAAGCGGGCTGCTTTGTCCTGGATGGTGTCGAGCTTCTTGAGTGTTGTTGGAGCTGCACTCATCCAGGCAAGTGGAGAGTATTCCATCACACCCCTGACTTGTACCTTGTAGATGGTGGAAAGGCTTTGGGGAGTCAGGAGGTGAGTCACTCGCCACAGAACACCCAGCCTCTGACCTGCTCTTGCAGCCACAGTATTTATGTGGCGGGTCCAGTTTCTGGTCAATGGTGACCCCCAGGATGTTGATGGTGGGGGATTCGGCGATGGTAATGCTATTGAATGTCAAGGGGAGGTGGTTAGACTCCCACAGTGCTGTTAGGACGGCGATATATTTCCAAGTCAGGATGCTGTGTGACTTGGAGGGGAATGTGCAGGTGGTGTTGTTCCCATGTGCCTGCTGCCCTTGTCCTTCCAGGTGGTAGAGGTCGCGGGTTTGGGAGGTGCTGTCGAAGAAGCCTTGGCGAGTTGCTGCAGTGCATCCTGTGGATGGTACACACTGCAGTCACAGTGCGCCGGTGGTGAAGGGAGTGAATGTTTAGGGTGGTGGATAAGGACATAAGAAATAAGAGCAGGAGTAGGCCAATCGGCCCCTCGAGCCTGCTCCGCCATTCAATAAGATCATGACTGATGGGGTGCCAATCAAGCGGACTGCTTTATCCTGGATGGTGTCAAGCTTCTTGAGTGTTGTTGGAGCTGCACTCATCCAGGCAAGTGGAGAGTATTCCATCACACTCCTGACTTGAATGGTGGACCAGGCTCGAGGGGCCGTATGGCCTATTCCTGCTCCTATTTCTTATGATTTTAAACCCCTCCGTCTCTCTGTATCTGTCTACTTCTTTAAGACGCTGCTTAAAATGTTCCCCTTTGACCATGCATTTGGTGACCTGACCCAATATCTCCTTAAGTGGCTCGGTGTCAAATCCTGTTCCTGTGAATCGCATTGGGACATTTTACTACATTAAAGGTGCTATGTAAATGCACGTTGTTGTTGACATTGTTGTTGTTGTTGTTGTCGTCATCATCATCAACATCGCCGTTGTTGTTGTTGTTGCAGCAGTTATTATTATGGGCCTGTGTATCTTCACAGGGCATGTCATTGTCGATATCACTGTGGGACTGTGTATCTTTACGTGGCGATACTGTGTATCTTCACAGGGCATGTCATTGTCGATATCACTGTGGGACTGTGTATCTTTACGTGGCGATATCATTTCAGACTGTATATCTTTATGTGGCGATATCACTGTGGGACTGTGTATCTTTATGTGGCGATATCACTGTGGGACTGTGTATCTTTACGTGGCGATATCACTGTGGGACTGTGTATCTTTACGTGGCGATATCACTGTGGGACTGTGTATCTTTATGTGGCGATATCACTGTGGGACTGCGTATCTTTATGTGACAATATCACTGTGGGACTGTGTATCTTTATGTGGCGATATCACTGTGGGACTGCGTATCTTTATGTGACGATATCACTGTGGGACTGTGTATCTTTATGTGGTGATATCACTGTGGGACTGCGTATCTTTATGTGGCGATATCACTGTGGGACTGTGTATCTTTACGTGGCGATATCATTGTGGGACTGCGTATCTTGATGTGACGATATCACTGTGGGACTGTGTATCTTTACAGGGTGATATCATTGTGGGACTGTGTATCTTTACAGGGTGATATCATTGTGGGACTGTGTATATTTACAGGGTGATATCATTGTGGGACTGTGTATCTTTACAGGGTGATATCACTATGGGACTGTGTATCTTTACAGGGTGATATCATTGTGGGACTGTGTATCTTTACAGGGTGATATCATTGTGGGACTGCGTATCTTTACAGGGTGATATCATTGTGGGACTGTGTATCTTTACAGGGTGATATCACGGTGGGACTGTGTATCTTTACAGGGTGATATCATTGTGGGACTGTGTATCTTTACAGGGTGATATCATTGTGGGACTGTGTATCTTTACAGGGTGATATCATTGTGGGACTGTGTATCTTTACAGGGTGATATCATTGTGGGACTGTGTATCTTTACATGGAGATATGATTGTGGGACTGTGTATCTTTACAGGGTGATATCATTGTGGGACTGTGTATCTTTACAGGGTGATATCATTGTGGGACTGTGTATATTTACAGGGTGATATCATTGTGGGACTGTGTATCTTTACATGGAGATATGATTGTGGGACTGTGTATCTTTACAGGGTGATATCATTGTGGGACTGTGTATCTTTACATGGAGATATGATAGTGGGACTGTGTATCTTTACAGGGTGATATCATTGTGGGACTGTGTATCTTTACAGGGTGATATCATTGTGGGACTGTGTATCTTTACAGGGTGATATCATTGTGGGACATTGTATCTTTACAGGGTGATATCATTGTGGGACTGTGTATCTTTACAGGGTGATATCATTGTGGGACTGTGTATCTTTACAGGGTGATATCATTGTGGGACTGTGTATATTTACAGGGTGATATCATTGTGGGACTGTGTATCTTTACAGGGTGATATCATTGTGGGACTGTGTATATTTACAGGGTGATATCATTGTGGGACTGTGTATCTTTACATGGTGATATTATTGTGGGACTGTGTATCTTTACAGGGTGATATCATTGTGGGACTGTGTATCTTTACAGGGTGATATCATTGTGGGACTGTGTATATTTACAGGGTGATATCATTGTGGGACTGTGTATCTTTACAGGGTGATATCATTGTGGGACTGTGTATATTTACAGGGTGATATCATTGTGGGACTGTGTATCTTTACATGGAGATATGACTGTGGGACTGTGTATCTTTACAGGGTGATATCATTGTGGGACTGTCTATGTTTACAGGGTGATATCACTGTGGGACTGTGTATCTTTACAGGGTGATATCACTGTGGGACTGTGTATCTTTACAGGGTGATATCACTGTGGGACTGTGTATCTTTACAGGGTGATATCACTGTGGGACTGTGTATCTTTACAGGGTGATATCACTGTGGGACTGTGTATCTTTACAGGGTGATATCACTGTGGGACTGTGTATCTTTAGAGGGTGATATCACTGTGGGACTGTGTATCTTTACATGGAGATATGATTGTGGGACTGTGTATCTTTACAGGGTGATATCACTGTGGGACTGTGTATCTTTACAGGGTGATATCACTGTGGGACTGTGTATCTTTACATGGAGATATGATTGTTGGACTGTGTATCTTTACATGGAGATATGATTGTGGGACTGTGTATCTTTACAGGGTGATATCACTGTGGGACTGTGTATCTTTACAGGGTGATATCACTGTGGGACTGTGTATCTTTACAGGGTGATATCACTGTGGGACTGTGTATCTTTACAGGGTGATATCACTGTGGGACTGTGTATCTTTACATGGAGATATGATTGTGGGACTGTGTATCTTTACAGGGTGATATCACTGTGGGACTGTGTATCTTTACAGGGTGATATCACTGTGGGACTGTGTATCTTTACAGGGTGATATCACTGTGGGACTGTGTATCTTTACAGGGTGATATCACTGTGGGACTGTGTATCTTTACAGGGTGATATCACTGTGGGACTGTGTATCTTTACATGGAGATATGATTGTTGGACTGTGTATCTTTACATGGAGATATGATTGTGGGACTGTGTATCTTTACAGGGTGATATCACTGTGGGACTGTGTATCTTAACATGGAGATATGATTGTGGGACTGTGTATCTTTACAGGGTGATATCACTGTGGGACTGTGTATCTTTACAGGGTGATATCACTGTGGGACTGTGTATCTTTACATGAAGATATGATTGTGGGACTGTGTATCTTTACAGGGTGATATCACTGTGGGACTGTGTATCTTTACAGGGTGATATCACTGTCGGACTGTGTATCTTTACAGGGTGATATGATTGTGGGACTGTGTATCTTTACAGGGTGATATCACTGTGGGACTGTGTATCTTTACAGGGTGATATCACTGTGGGACTGTGTATCTTTACATGGAGATATGATTGTGGGACTGTGTATCTTTACAGGGTGATATCACTGTGGGACTGTGTATCTTTACAGGGTGATATCACTGTGGGACTGTGTATCTTTACAGGGTGATATCACTGTGGGACTGTGTATCTTTACAGGGTGATATCATTGTGGGACTGTGTATATTTACAGGGTGATATCATTGTGGGACTGTGTATCTTTACAGGGTGATATCATTGTGGGACTGTGTATATTTACAGGGTGATATCATTGTGGGACTGTGTATCTTTACATGGTGATATTATTGTGGGACTGTGTATCTTTACAGGGTGATATCATTGTGGGACTGTGTATCTTTACAGGGTGATATCATTGTGGGACTGTGTATATTTACAGGGTGATATCATTGTGGGACTGTGTATCTTTACAGGGTGATATCATTGTGGGACTGTGTATATTTACAGGGTGATATCATTGTGGGACTGTGTATCTTTACATGGAGATATGACTGTGGGACTGTGTATCTTTACAGGGTGATATCATTGTGGGACTGTCTATGTTTACAGGGTGATATCACTGTGGGACTGTGTATCTTTACAGGGTGATATCACTGTGGGACTGTGTATCTTTACAGGGTGATATCACTGTGGGACTGTGTATCTTTACAGGGTGATATCACTGTGGGACTGTGTATCTTTAGAGGGTGATATCACTGTGGGACTGTGTATCTTTACATGGAGATATGATTGTGGGACTGTGTATCTTTACAGGGTGATATCACTGTGGGACTGTGTATCTTTACAGGGTGATATCACTGTGGGACTGTGTATCTTTACATGGAGATATGATTGTTGGACTGTGTATCTTTACATGGAGATATGATTGTGGGACTGTGTATCTTTACAGGGTGATATCACTGTGGGACTGTGTATCTTTACAGGGTGATATCACTGTGGGACTGTGTATCTTTACAGGGTGATATCACTGTGGGACTGTGTATCTTTACAGGGTGATATCACTGTGGGACTGTGTATCTTTACATGGAGATATGATTGTGGGACTGTGTATCTTTACAGGGTGATATCACTGTGGGACTGTGTATCTTTACAGGGTGATATCACTGTGGGACTGTGTATCTTTACAGGGTGATATCACTGTGGGACTGTGTATCTTTACAGGGTGATATCACTGTGGGACTGTGTATCTTTACAGGGTGATATCACTGTGGGACTGTGTATCTTTACATGGAGATATGATTGTTGGACTGTGTATCTTTACATGGAGATATGATTGTGGGACTGTGTATCTTTACAGGGTGATATCACTGTGGGACTGTGTATCTTAACATGGAGATATGATTGTGGGACTGTGTATCTTTACAGGGTGATATCACTGTGGGACTGTGTATCTTTACAGGGTGATATCACTGTGGGACTGTGTATCTTTACATGGAGATATGATTGTGGGACTGTGTATCTTTACAGGGTGATATGATTGTGGGACTGTGTATCTTTACAGGGTGATATCACTGTGGGACTGTGTATCTTTACATGGAGATATGATTGTTGGACTGTGTATCTTTACATGAAGATATGATTGTGGGACTGTGTATCTTTACAGGGTGATATCACTGTGGGACTGTGTATCTTTACAGGGTGATATCACTGTCGGACTGTGTATCTTTACAGGGTGATATGATTGTGGGACTGTGTATCTTTACAGGGTGATATCACTGTGGGACTGTGTATCTTTACAGGGTGATATCACTGTGGGACTGTGTATCTTTACATGGAGATATGATTGTGGGACTGTGTATCTTTACAGGGTGATATCACTGTGGGACTGTGTATCTTTACAGGGTGATATCACTGTGGGACTGTGTATCTTTACAGGGTGATATCACTGTGGGACTGTGTATCTTTACAGGGTGATATCATTGTGGGACTGTGTATATTTACAGGGTGATATCATTGTGGGACTGTGTATCTTTACAGGGTGATATCATTGTGGGACTGTGTATATTTACAGGGTGATATCATTGTGGGACTGTGTATCTTTACATGGTGATATTATTGTGGGACTGTGTATCTTTACAGGGTGATATCATTGTGGGACTGTGTATCTTTACAGGGTGATATCATTGTGGGACTGTGTATATTTACAGGGTGATATCATTGTGGGACTGTGTATCTTTACAGGGTGATATCATTGTGGGACTGTGTATATTTACAGGGTGATATCATTGTGGGACTGTGTATCTTTACATGGAGATATGACTGTGGGACTGTGTATCTTTACAGGGTGATATCATTGTGGGACTGTCTATGTTTACAGGGTGATATCACTGTGGGACTGTGTATCTTTACAGGGTGATATCACTGTGGGACTGTGTATCTTTACAGGGTGATATCACTGTGGGACTGTGTATCTTTACAGGGTGATATCACTGTGGGACTGTGTATCTTTAGAGGGTGATATCACTGTGGGACTGTGTATCTTTACATGGAGATATGATTGTGGGACTGTGTATCTTTACAGGGTGATATCACTGTGGGACTGTGTATCTTTACAGGGTGATATCACTGTGGGACTGTGTATCTTTACATGGAGATATGATTGTTGGACTGTGTATCTTTACATGGAGATATGATTGTGGGACTGTGTATCTTTACAGGGTGATATCACTGTGGGACTGTGTATCTTTACAGGGTGATATCACTGTGGGACTGTGTATCTTTACAGGGTGATATCACTGTGGGACTGTGTATCTTTACAGGGTGATATCACTGTGGGACTGTGTATCTTTACATGGAGATATGATTGTGGGACTGTGTATCTTTACAGGGTGATATCACTGTGGGACTGTGTATCTTTACAGGGTGATATCACTGTGGGACTGTGTATCTTTACAGGGTGATATCACTGTGGGACTGTGTATCTTTACAGGGTGATATCACTGTGGGACTGTGTATCTTTACAGGGTGATATCACTGTGGGACTGTGTATCTTTACATGGAGATATGATTGTTGGACTGTGTATCTTTACATGGAGATATGATTGTGGGACTGTGTATCTTTACAGGGTGATATCACTGTGGGACTGTGTATCTTAACATGGAGATATGATTGTGGGACTGTGTATCTTTACAGGGTGATATCACTGTGGGACTGTGTATCTTTACAGGGTGATATCACTGTGGGACTGTGTATCTTTACATGGAGATATGATTGTGGGACTGTGTATCTTTACAGGGTGATATGATTGTGGGACTGTGTATCTTTACAGGGTGATATCACTGTGGGACTGTGTATCTTTACATGGAGATATGATTGTTGGACTGTGTATCTTTACATGAAGATATGATTGTGGGACTGTGTATCTTTACAGGGTGATATCACTGTGGGACTGTGTATCTTTACAGGGTGATATCACTGTCGGACTGTGTATCTTTACAGGGTGATATGATTGTGGGACTGTGTATCTTTACAGGGTGATATCACTGTGGGACTGTGTATCTTTACAGGGTGATATCACTGTGGGACTGTGTATCTTTACATGGAGATATGATTGTGGGACTGTGTATCTTTACAGGGTGATATCACTGTGGGACTGTGTATCTTTACAGGGTGATATCACTGTGGGACTGTGTATCTTTACAGGGTGATATCACTGTGGGACTGTGTATCTTTACAGGGTGATATCACTGTGGGACTGTGTATCTTTACAGGGTGATATCACTGTGGGACTGTGTATCTTTGCATGGAGATATGATTGTGGGACTGTGTATCTTTACAGGGTGATATCACTGTGGGACTGTGTATCTTTACAGGGTGATATCACTGTGGGACTGTGTATCTTTACAGGGTGATATCATTGTGGGACTGTGTATCTTTACAGGGTGATATCACTGTGGGACTGTGTATCTTTACAGGGTGATATCACTGTGGGACTGTGTATCTTTACATGGAGATATGATTGTGGGACTGTGTATCTTTACAGGGTGATATCACTGTGGGACTGTGTATCTTTACAGGGTGATATCACTGTGGGACTGTGTATCTTTACAGGGTGATATCACTGTGGGACTGTGTATCTTTACAGGGTGATATCACTGTGGGACTGTGTATCTTTACAGGGTGATATCATTGTGCGACTGTGTATCTTTACAGGGTGATATCATTGTGGGACTGTGTATATTTACAGGGTGATATCACTGTCGGACTGTGTATCTTTACATGGAGATATGACTGTGGGACTGTGTATCTTTACAGGGTGATATCACTGTGGGACTGTGTATCTTTACATGGAGATATGATTGTGGGACTGTGTATCTTTACAGGGTGATATAACTGTGGGACTTTGTATCTTTACAGGGTGATATCACTGTGGGACTGTGTATCTTTACAGGGTGATATCACTGTGGGACTGTGTATCTTTACAGGGTGATATCACTGTGGGACTGTGTATCTTTACAGGGTGATATCACTGTGGGACTGTGTATCTTTACATGGAGATATGATTGTTGGACTGTGTATCTTTACATGGAGATATGATTGTGGGACTGTGTATCTTTACAGGGTGATATCACTGTGAGACTGTGTATCTTTACATGGAGATATGATTGTGGGACTGTGTATCTTTACACGGTGATATCACTGTGGGACTGTGTATCTTTACAGGGTGATATCACTGTGGGACTGTGTATCTTTACATGGAGATATGATTGTGGGACTGTGTATCTTTACAGGGTGATATGATTGTGGGACTGTGTATCTTTACAGGGTGATATCACTGTGGGACTGTGTATCTTTACATGGAGATATGATTGTTGGACTGTGTATCTTTACATGAAGATATGATTGTGGGACTGTGTATCTTTACAGGGTGATATCACTGTGGGACTGTGTATCTTTACAGCGTGATATCACTGTGGGACTGTGTATCTTTACAGGGTGATATGATTGTGGGACTGTGTATCTTTACAGGGTGATATCACTGTGGGACTGTGTATCTTTACAGGGTGATATCACTGTGGGACTGTGTATCTTTACATGGAGATATGATTGTGGGACTGTGTATCTTTACAGGGTGATATCACTGTGGGACTGCGTATCTTTACAGGGTGATATCACTGTGGGACTGTGTATCTTTACAGGGTGATATCACTGTGGGACTGTGTATCTTTACAGGGTGATATCACTGTGGGACTGTGTATCTTTACAGGGTGATATCACTGTGGGACTGTGTATCTTTACATGGAGATATGATTGTGGGACTGTGTATCTTTACAGGGTGATATGATTGTGGGACTGTGTATCTTTACAGGGTGATATCACTGTGGGACTGTGTATCTTTACATGGAGATATGATTTTTGGACTGTGTATCTTTACATGGAGATATGATTGTGGGACTGTGTATCTTTACAGGGTGATATCTCTGTGGGACTGTGTATCTTTACAGGGTGATATCATTGTGGGACTGTGTATCTTTACAGGGTGATATCATTGTGGGACTGTGTATCTTTACAGGGAGATATCACTGTGGGACTGTGTATCTTTACAGGGTGATATCATTGTGGGACTGTGTATCTTTACAGGGTGATATCATTGTGGGACTGTGTATCTTTACAGGGTGATATCACTGTGGGACTGTGTATCTTTACAGGGTGATATCACTGTGGGACTGTGTATCTTTACAGGGTGATATCATTGTGGGACTGTGTATCTTTACAAGGTGATATCACTGTGGGACTGTGTATCTTTACAGGGTGATATCACTGTGGGACTGTGTATCTTTACAGGGTGATATCACTGTGGGACTGTGTATCTTTACAGGGTGATATCACTGTGGGACTGTGTATCTTTACATGGAGATATGATTGTTGGACTGTGTATCTTTACATGGAGATATGATTGTGGGACTGTGTATCTTTACAGGGTGATATCACTGTGGGACTGTGTATCTTTACAGGGTGATATCATTGTGGGACTGTGTATCTTTACAGGGTGATATCATTGTGGGACTGTGTATCTTTACAGGGTGATATCACTGTGGGACTGTGTATCTTTACAGGGTGATATCATTGTGGGACTGTGTATCTTTACAGGGTGATATCATTGTGGGACTGTGTATCTTTACAGGGTGATATCACTGTGGGACTGTGTATCTTTACAGGGTGATATCACTGTGGGACTGTGTATCCTTACAGGGTGATATCATTGTGGGACTGTGTATCTTTACAAGGTGATATCACTGTGGGACTGTGTATCTTTACAGGGTGATATCACTGTGGGACTGTGTATCTTTACAGGGTGATATCATTGTGGGACTGTGTATCTTTACAGGTTGATATCACTGTGGGACTGTGTATCTTTACAGGGTGATATCACTGTGGGACTGTGTATCTTTACAGGGTGATATGATTGTGGGACTGTGTATCTTTACAGGGTGACATCAGTGTGGGACTGTGTATCTTTACAGGGTGATATCACTGTGGGACTGTGTATCTTTACAGGGTGATATCACTGTGGGACTGTGTATCTTTACAGGGTGATATCACTGTGGGACTGTGTATCTTTACAGGGTGATATCATTGTGGGACTGTGTATCTTTACAGGGTGATATCAGTGTGGGACTGTGTATCTTTACAGGGTGATATCACTGTGGGACTGTGTATCTTTACAGGGTGATATCACTGTGGGACTGTGTATCTTTACAGGGTGATATCACTGTGGGACTGTGTATCTTTACAGGGTGATATCAGTGTGGGACTGTGTATCTTTACAGGGTGATATCACTGTGGGACTGTGTATCTTTACAGGGTGATATCATTGTAGGACTGTGTATCTTTACAGGGTGATATCACTGTGGGACTGTGTATCTTTACAGGGTGATATCACTGTGGGACTGTGTATCTTTACAGGGTGATATGATTGTGGGACTGTGTATCTTTACAGGGTGATATCACTGTGGGACTGTGTATCTTTACAGGGTGATATGATTGTGGGACTGTGTATCTTCACAGGGTGATATCACTGTGGGACTGTGTATCTTTACAGGGTGATATAATTGTGGGACCACAAATGGAATGTTGGCCTTTATATCTCGAGGACTAGAGTACAAGGTGGCAGAGGTTGTGCTGCAGCTATACAAAACCCTGGTTAGACCGCACCTGGAGTACTGTGAGCAGTTCTGGGCACCGCATCTTCGGAAGGACATAATGGCCTTGGAGGGAGTGCAGTGTAGGTTTACTAGAATGATACCCGGACTTCAAGGGTTAAGTTACGAGGAGAGATTACACAAATTGGGGTTGTATTCTCTCGAGTTTAGAAGGTTAAGGGGTGATCTGATGGACGTTTATAAGATATTAAGGGGAACGGATAGGGTGGATAGAAAGAAACTATTTCCGCTGGTTGGGGATTCTCGGAGTAGGGGGCACAGTCTAAAAATTAGAGCCAGACCTTTCAGGAGCGAGATTAGAAAACATTTCTACACACAAAGGGCGGTAGAAGTTTGGAACTCTCTTCTGCAAACGGCAATTGATACTAACTCAATTGTTAAATTTAAATCTGAGATAGATAGCTTTTTGGCAATCAAAGGTATTAAGGGATATGGGCCAAAGGCAGGTATATGGAGTTAGATCACAGATCAGCCATGATCTTATCAAATGGCGGAGCAGGCACGAGGGGCTGAATGGCCTACTCCCATTCCTATGTTCCTATCTTTACAGGAGGATGTCATTGTGGGACTGTGTATATTTACATGGAGATATCAGTGTAGGACTGTGTCTCTTTACATGGAGATATCAGTGTAGGACTGTGTATCTTTACATGGAGATATCAGTGTGGGACTGTGTATCTTTACATGGAGATATCAGTGTAGGACTGTGTATCTTTACATGGAGATATCAGTGTAGGACTGTGTATCTTAACATGGAGATATCAGTGTGGGACTGTGTATCTTCACATGGAGATATCAGTGTAGGACTGTGTATCTTTACATGGAGATATCAGTGTAGGACTGTGTATCTTTACATGGAGATATCAGTGTAGGACTGTGTATCTTTACATGGACACTTCATTGTGGGACTGTGTATCTTAACATGGAGATATCAGTGTAGGACTGTGTATCTTTACATAGAGATATCAGTGTAGGACTGTGTATCTTTACATGGAGATATCAGTGTAGGACTGTGTATCTTTACATGGAGATATCAGTGTAGGACTGTGTATCTTTACATGGAGATATCAGTGTAGGACTGTGTATCTTTACATGGACACATCATTATGGGACTGTGTATCTTTACATGGAGATATCAGTGTAGGACTGTGTATCTTTACATGGAGATGTCAGTGTGGTAGTTTATATCTTTACAGGGTGTGTCGTTGTGGGACTGTGTATCTTTATACGGAGATGTAAATAGGATACTGCATCCCACAGTTTCAAAAAATGAGCAATGTGCATTAAAAAGTGAGTAATTGGAGAGTTGTCAATGAAGGTTTGTCCACACAAGGCACACAGCAGTGTGGTGTACCTATTGGCAGGTGTTGCGTCCTTGGACACTACAGTTAAGGACATCGCTCGGGTCACCAATGCTTGGTGATGGAAATTGAGAGCAGAACATGCTGTGCTGGGGATTGAAGAGCTGGTATCCCTGTGAACTTCACTCATTCTCCATGTTGTAGGAATTCAGTCCAAATGCCTCAAGCCTGTACACATACCGCGGTGTCCAGTACACCTCGATCTGGACGGGACACAATCTGATTCTCAATCAGCATTTCATTTAAAAATGTGCAAATTTGAACATTTTCTCCCCCTCCGCTCCACTCCTGAAGGTTCAGTGACCAGTGATTATTGGGGTTCAGTCCCCCAGTTTTATTTATCCTTCAGTGACCAGTGATTATTGGGGTTCAGTCCCCCAGTTTTATTTATCCTTCAGTGACCAGTGATTATTGGGGTTCAGTCCCCCAGTTTTATTTATCCATCAGTGACTGGTGATTATTGGGGTTCAGTCCCCCAGTTTTATTTATCCATCAGTGACTGGTGATTATTGGGGTTCAGTCCCCCAGTTTTATTTATCCATCAGTGACTGGTGATTATTGGGGTTCAGTCCCCCAGTTTTATTTATCCATCAGTGACCAGTGATTATTGGGGTTCAGTCCCCCAGTTTTATTTATCCTTCAGTGACCAGTGATTATTGGGGTTCAGTCCCCCAGTTTTATTTATCCTTCAGTGACCAGTGATTATTGGGGTTCAGTCCCCCAGTTTTATTTATCCATCAGTGACCAGTGATTATTGGGGTTCAGTCCCCCAGTTTCAATTATCCTTCAGTGACCAGTGATTGTTGGGGTTCAGTCCCCCAGTTTTATTTATCCATCAGTGACTGGTGATTATTGGGGTTCAGTCCCCCAGTTTTATTTATCCATCAGTGACCAGTGATTATTGGGGTTCAGTCCCCCAGTTTCAATTATCCTTCAGTGACCAGTGATTGTTGGGGTTCAGTCCCCCAGTTTTATTTATCCATCAGTGACTGGTGATTATTGGGGTTCAGTCCCCCAGTTTTATTTATCCATCAGTGACCAGTGATTATTGGGGTTCAGTCCCCCAGTTTCAATTACCCTTCAGTGCTCAGTGATTGTTGGGGTTCGGTCCATTATTTCAGGTACTCTCCAGTGACCAGTGATTATTGGGGTTCAGTCCCCCAGTTTTATTTATCCATCAGTGACCAGTGATTATTGGGGTTCAGTCCCCCAGTTTCAATTACCCTTCAGTGCTCAGTGATTGTTGGGGTTCAGTCCATTATTTCAGGTACTCTCCAGTGACCAGTTACCAGTGTTTGTTGGGGTTCAGTCCATTATTTCAGGTGCTCTCCAGTCACCAGTGACTGGTTGTTGGGGTTCAGTCCATTATTTCAGGTACCCTCCAGTGACCAGTGACTGGTTGTTGGGGTTCAGTCCATTATTTCAGGTACCCTCCAGTGACCAGTGATTGTTGGGGTTCAGTCCATTATTTCAGGTACTCTCCAGTGACCAGTGACTGATTGTTGGGGTTCAGTCCCCTATTTCAGGTACCCTCCAGTGACCAGTGATTGTTGGGGTTCAGTCCATTATTTCAGGTACTCTCCAGTGACCAGTGACTGGTTGTTGGGGTTCAGTCCATTATTTCAGGTACCCTCCAGTGACCAGTGACTGGTTGTTGGGGTTCAGTCCATTATTTCAGGTACTCTCCAGTGACCAGTGACTGATTGTTGGGGTTCAGTCCATTATTTCAGGTACTCTCCAGTGACCAGTGATTGTTGGGGTTCAGTCCATTATTTCAGGTACCCTCCAGTGACCAGTGACTGGTTGTTGGGGTTCAGTCCATTATTTCAGGTACCCTCCAGTGACCAGTGACTGATTGTTGGGGTTCAGTCCATTATTTCAGGTACTCTCCAGTGACCAGTGATTGTTGGGGTTCAGTCCATTATTTCAGGTACCCTCCAGTGACCAGTGACTGGTTGTTGGGGTTCAGTCCATTATTTCAGGTACTCTCCAGTGACCAGTGACTGGTTGTTGGGGTTCAGTCCCCTATTTCAGGTACTCTCCAGTGACCAGTGAATGAGTCGGATTGTTCTGTGAGCAGTAACGATTGGCTCTCGCCGTTCTGTAGACTTGCACCTTGCCCTTTCCCGGTCGTTGCCCTCATGGGGCTCCCAATCCAACACAACACCCTCTCCTGGGCATCTGCGACCTGTGTGAACGGGGCAGCAACTGTCTATCCCCTTAACCAATCAGATTGAAGCATGTTAATAAGCTGCACAGAGTCGGAACCAGGAAGTGGATGTTAGAATCGTGAATTAAAGGTAAAGTCACATGGACAAAGAGAAATAAAGAGAGGTTAAGAAGTATTGAATTAAGAGATTGTGATAAGAGGGACAGAAAGAAAAAGTAAAAAAAGAAAACATTTAAGAATTTATTTTTTAAATGTACAAGAACAATTAAAAGCTGAAGGAATGAGACTCCACACTTATAAAGGTTAATTTTTAGTGCCGGAGAGGTTGTTTGGTCATAATTAAGACTTACCACATCATTAACAGGGTGCTTCGACTTAAAATGACTTGCTGTTTTTGGCGAGATTAGTTCCAATCCATCGGGTAAGTGCAGGAACTTCACACTGTTCCATTCATTTGAACGGAGAGCCAGCCGGCAAGATGCCGTTCATGTGCAGATGAGAGGAGGGTCCCACCTGGTACAGCAACTTCTGAATGTCCACGTTTAACTGTGTATGTCGCTCGCCAGAAGTTGCCCGACCACTTGCACAGTGAGCCCTGTTAGTGTCACCGTTATTTTCACAGGAAAGTCTGGCTCCATGTGTTTCATGTACCCTCCAGTTCTGTCCATCTGTCCTACATACAACATATTCTTTACTGAGCTGGCTTTCAGCATTGATCCTGACTGTTCTGTGTACAATTAGACTCCCAAATCTAACACCTCTCAATTGCCCACTGACCCAAATATTAATCCAATCTTACCCTAATTTGTCCATACTACCTACCTCCCCTGCGCTCCTGGCAGTCTGTCCACACGTTCTCCAGCCCTTCGTAAAGTATTTAAGTCTAAACAGGAGGTGCCCAAGGCTTGTTCCTCCCTGGCTCATCTAGATGTTCACCATGGAACTCCACGGACCACTTGTAGGGTCAGAGTTACCTCATTGCAGTTGGTATAAAGTGTCAGCTGGGAGCAGGGGTGGGGTGGGAGGGAATGATCGCATGCAACCCCCTAATTAATGGATGGAAATTCAGGATGAGGGACGATCACATGTCCATAACGGAGCCCCCCCAATTACTGAAACAAAGAAAGAACTTGCATTTATAGAGCATCTTTCACCATCTCTGGATGTCCCAAAGTGCTTTACAGCCATTGATGTACTCTTGAGATGCAGTCACTGTTGTAATGTTGGAAACGTAGTCGCCAATTTGTGCACTGCCAAGTCCCAGAAACAGCAATGAGATAATGACCATTTAGTACTGTTGGTTGAGGGATAAATATTGGCCACAACACTGAAGAGAAACTCCCTTGCTCTTCTTCGAAATAGTGCCATGGGATCATTTACGTTTACTTGAGATGGCAGAAGGGGCCTTGGTTTAACGTCTCATCTGAAAGTTGGCACCTCCGACAGGGTAGCACCCCCTCAATACTCCATTGAGCTGCTAGCCTAGGTTATGTGCTTAAGTCTCTGGAGAGGGACCACTGACCAGACCTGTGTCTGTGGGAAATCGAGGAGGGGTCCAAGTCTGTATTTACTGACCAGGACCCCATCACTGGGAAATAAGGCAGCATGTAAGAAAGCTGACTTTCCGTATCCTGACCAATATTTGCGGCGCAAACTGATGAATCCTTCATTTGCCCTTTTAACTCCTCACTAAGTGTTTACCTCCTATCGTAGGTCTCGATGAATGAAGGCTGACAACTCGTCGAGCCGTCTTACACTAACCAGTTCAGATCAAAATGTGTCGAATTTAGTAGCCCTTGATTAGGTTACCCTATCAAACCATCAAAGGAGAAGCCAGACCACAAGTCAAGCACCAAACACTAGTTAATAGTTACAAATCACGACTTCAAGTTAAAGCTGGATCCACGAACGCTTACTAGACATTGCTTGTATAACCAGAGTTATCTAGCAGGAAAGTAGCAAAACATTAATGGACGGAGTTACTTAACAAAATAGGTCACAATGGTTACACAGACACTGTAAATCAGCACTGACAGATGCTGAGTATTAACTATAGCAGTGAGTAGTGACATTAATAGTGCAGGCTTGTGGATTGGACCGGCAGATAAATATTCAGAAGACAGCAGTAAGAGGTGCTGGCAAAGAACAAGCATCCAGATCAATAGAAAACTGCAATCTAACAGCATTTGAAATCTTCAGCTAGAAACAAACAAACTACTCGGAAAAATACTTTTCACACAAGAAAGCTCTAATCTGTTTTGACAGTGAGCTGGGGTTGGTATAATGTTTACTGGATAAAATGATATTAGGAGAATTTTAAGCAAAACAAAATGGAATAAATGTTGCACATGAAGGAACAGCTCAAATCTCTGAGCATTTCGATTTGTGTTGAAGGTTGCCCCATTCTGGCTTCCCCTTCCCATGCAATCTACCAGCTCCCATCCCTTCTACAATGTCTTTGAATCTATAATCTCACGACTAATAATAATCTCAGCATTTCTTGTGCTGGCTGGTGGCTTCATATTTATTGTAAAACATTAATAGTCAGAGTGAATTTCGACCCAGAACAATAGGTTCTGAATATTTGAGATTGGTGGTGATGGGGATTGGTGGTGATGGGGATTGGTGGTGATGGGGATTGGTGGTGATGGGGGATTGGTGGTGATGGGGATTGGTGGTGATGGGGATTGGTGGTGATGGGGGATTGGTGGTGATGGGGATTGGTGGTGATGGGGGATTGGTGGTGATGGTGTTGAAGGTTGCCCCATTCTGGCTTCCCCTTCCCATGCAATCTACCAGCTCCCATCCCTTCTACAATGTCTTTGAATCTATAATCTCACGACTAATAATAATCTCAGCATTTCTTGTGCTGGCTGGTGGCTTCATATTTATTGTAAAACATTAATAGTCAGAGTGAATTTCGACCCAGAACAATAGGTTCTGAATATTTGAGATTGGTGGTGATGGGGATTGGTGGTGATGGGGGATTGGTGGTGATGGGGATTGGTGGTGATGGGGATTGGTGGTGATGGGGGATTGGTGGTGATGGGGATTGGTGGTGATGGGGATTGGTGGTGATGGGGGATTGGTGGTGATGGGGATTGGTGGTGATGGGGGATTGGTGGTGATGGTGATTGGTGGTGATGGGGGATTGGTGGTGATGGTGATTGGTGGTGATGGGGATTGGTGGTGATGGGGGATTGGTGGTGATGGTGATTGGTGGTGATGGGGGATTGGTGGTGATGGGGATTGGTGGTGATGGGGGATTGGTGGTGATGGGGGATTGGTGGTGATGGGGATTGGTGGTGATGGGGGATTGGTGGTGATGGGGGATTGGTGGTGATGGGGGATTGGTGGGTATGGGGATTAGTGGTGATGGGGGATTGGTGGTGATGGGGGATTGGTGGTGATGGGGGATTGGTGGTTATGGGGGATTGGTGGTGATGGGGATTGGTGGTGATGGGGGATTGGTGGTGATGGGGATTGGTGGTGATGGGGGATTGGTGGTTATGGGGGATTGGTGGTGATGGGGATTGGTGGTGATGGGGGATTGGTGGTTATGGGGGATTGGTGGTGATGGGGATTGGTGGTGATGGGGATTGGTGGTGATGGGGGATTGGTGGTTATGGGGGATTGGTGGTGATGGGGATTGGTGGTGATGGGGATTGGTGGGTATGAGGGATTGGTGGGTATGAGGGATTGGTGGTGATGGGGATTGGTGGGGATGGGGATTGGTGGTGATGGGGGATTGGTGGGTATGAGGGATTGGTGGTGATGGGGGATTGGTGGTGATGGGGATTGGTGGCGATGGGGATTGTTGGCAATGGGGGATTGGTGGTGATGGGGATTGGTGGTGATGGGGATTGGTGGTGATGGGGATTGGTGGTGATGGTGATTGGTGGTGATGGGGATTGGTGGTGATGGGGGATTGGTGGTGATGGTGATTGGTGGTGATGGGGGATTGGTGGTGATGGGGATTGGTGGTGATGGGGGATTGGTGGTGATGGGGGATTGGTGGTGATGGGGATTGGTGGTGATGGGGGATTGGTGGTGATGGGGGATTGGTGGTGATGGGGGATTGGTGGGTATGGGGATTAGTGGTGATGGGGGATTGGTGGTGATGGGGGATTGGTGGTGATGGGGGATTGGTGGTTATGGGGGATTGGTGGTGATGGGGATTGGTGGTGATGGGGGATTGGTGGTGATGGGGATTGGTGGTGATGGGGGATTGGTGGTTATGGGGGATTGGTGGTGATGGGGATTGGTGGTGATGGGGGATTGGTGGTTATGGGGGATTGGTGGTGATGGGGATTGGTGGTGATGGGGATTGGTGGTGATGGGGGATTGGTGGTTATGGGGGATTGGTGGTGATGGGGATTGGTGGTGATGGGGATTGGTGGGTATGAGGGATTGGTGGGTATGAGGGATTGGTGGTGATGGGGATTGGTGGGGATGGGGATTGGTGGTGATGGGGGATTGGTGGGTATGAGGGATTGGTGGTGATGGGGGATTGGTGGTGATGGGGATTGGTGGCGATGGGGATTGTTGGCAATGGGGGATTGGTGGTGATGGGGATTGGTGGTGATGGGGATTGGTGGTGATGGGGATTGGTGGTGATGGGGATTGGTGGTGATGGGGATTGGTGGCGATGGGGGATTGGTGGTGATGGGGATTGGTGGTTATGGGGGATTGGTGGTGATGGGGGATTGGTGGTGATGGGGGATTGGTGGTGATGGGGATTGGTGGTGATGGGGGATTGGTGGTGATGGGGATTGGTGGTGATGGGGATTGGTGGTGATGGGGATTGGTGGTGATGGTGATTGGTGGTGATGGTGATTGGTGGTGATGGGGATTGGTGGTGATGGGGGATAGGTGGTGATGGGGGATTGGTGGTGATGGGGATTGGTGGTGATGGGGGATTGGTGGTGATGGAGATTGGTGGTGATGGGGATTGGTGGTGATGGGGATTGGTGGTGATGGGGATTGGTGGTGATGGGGGATTGGTGGTGATGGAGATTGGTGGTGATGGGGGATTGGTGGTGATGGAGATTGGTGGTGATGGAGATTGGTGGTGATGGGGGATTGGTGGTGATGGGGATTGGTGGTGATGGGGGATTTGTGGTGATGGTGATTGGTGGTGATGGGGATTGGTGGTGATGGGGGATTTGTGGTGATGGTGATTGGTGGTGATGGGGATTGGTGGTGATGGGGATTGGTGGTGATGGGGGATTTGTGGTGATGGTGATTGGTGGTGATGGGGATTGGTGGTGATGGGGGATAGGTGGTGATGGGGGATTGGTGGTGATGGGGATTGGTGGTGATGGTGATTGGTGGTGATGGGGATTGGTGGTGATGGGGATTGGTGGTGATGGGGATTGGTGGTGATGGGGGATTGGTGGTGATGGGGGATTGGTGGTGATGGGGGATTGGTGGTGATCGGGATTGGTGGTGATGGAGATTGGTGGTGATGGGGATTGGTGGTGATGGGGATTGGTGGTGATGGGGGATTGGTGGTGATGGGGATTGGTGGTGATGGGGATTGGTGGTGATGGGGGATTGGTGGTGATGGGGATTGGTGGTGATGGGGGATTGGTGGTGATGGTGATTGGTGGTGATGGGGATTGGTGGTGATGGGGGATTGGTGGTGATGGTGATTGGTGGTGATGGGGGATTGGTGGTGATGGGGATTGGTGGTGATGGGGGATTGGTGGTGATGGGGGATTGGTGGTGATGGGGATTGGTGGTGATGGGGGATTGGTGGTGATGGTGATTGGTGGTGATGGGGGATTGGTGGTGATGGGGGATTGGTGGGTATGGGGATTTGTGGTGATGGGGGATTGGTGGTGATGGGGGATTGGTGGTGATGGGGGATTGGTGGTTATGGGGGATTGGTGGTGATGGGGATTGGTGGTGATGGGGGATTGGTGGTGATGGGGATTGGTGGTGATGGGGGATTGGTGGTTATGGGGGATTGGTGGTGATGGGGATTGGTGGTGATGGGGGATTGGTGGTTATGGGGGATTGGTGGTGATGGGGATTGGTGGTGATGGGGATTGGTGGTGATGGGGGATTGGTGGTTATGGGGGATTGGTGGTGATGGGGATTGGTGGTGATGGGGATTGGTGGGTATGAGGGATTGGTGGGTATGAGGGATTGGTGGTGATGGGGATTGGTGGGGATGGGGATTGGTGGTGATGGGGGATTGGTGGGTATGAGGGATTGGTGGTGATGGGGGATTGGTGGTGATGGGGATTGGTGGCGATGGGGATTGTTGGCAATGGGGGATTGGTGGTGATGGGGATTGGTGGTGATGGGGATTGGTGGTGATGGGGATTGGTGGTGATGGGGATTGGTGGCGATGGGGGATTGGTGGTGATGGGGATTGGTGGTTATGGGGGATTGGTGGTGATGGGGGATTGGTGGTGATGGGGGATTGGTGGTGATGGGGATTGGTGGTGATGGGGATTGGTGGTGATGGGGGATTGGTGGTGATGAGGATTGGTGGTGATGGGGGATTGGTGGTGATGGGGATTGGTGGTGATGGGGATTGGTGGTGATGGTGATTGGTGGTGATGGGGATTGGTGGTGATGGGGGATTTGTGGTGATGGTGATTGGTGGTGATGGGGATTGGTGGTGATGGGGATTGGTGGTGATGGGGGATTTGTGGTGATGGTGATTGGTGGTGATGGGGATTGGTGGTGATGGGGGATAGGTGGTGATGGGGGATTGGTGGTGATGGGGATTGGTGGTGATGGTGATTGGTGGTGATGGGGATTGGTGGTGATGGGGATTGGTGGTGATGGGGATTGGTGGTGATGGGGGATTGGTGGTGATGGGGGATTGGTGGTGATGGGGGATTGGTGGTGATCGGGATTGGTGGTGATGGAGATTGGTGGTGATGGGGATTGGTGGTGATGGGGATTGGTGGTGATGGGGGATTGGTGGTGATGGGGATTGGTGGTGATGGGGATTGGTGGTGATGGGGATTGGTGGTGATGGAGTTTGGTGGTGATGGGGATTGGTGGTGATGGCGATTGGGGGTGATGGGGATTGGTGGTGATGGGGGATTGGTGGGTATGGGGATTGGTGGTGATGGGGGATTAGTGCTCATGGGGATTGGTGGATCTTTCAAAGTTCTCCAGATTCAGGAACTGTCCCTCTGGATTGGAAAATTGCACATGTCACTCCGCTTTTGAAGAAAGGATAGAGAGGGAAACCGGGGAATTATCGACCAGTTAGCCTAACATCTGTTGTGGGGAAAATGCTGGTGTCTATAATTAAGGATAGGGTGACTGAACACCTCGAATTTTCAGTTAATCAGAGAGAGCCAGCATGGATTTGTGAAAGGTAGGTCGTGCCTGACAAACCTGATTGAATTTTTTGAAGAGGTGACTAAAGTAGTGGACAGAGGAATGTCAATGGATGTTATTTATATGGACTTCCAGAAGGCATTTGCTAAGGTCCCACATAAGAGACTGTTAGCTAAGTTAGAAGCCCATGGAATCGAGGGAAAAGTACAGACTTGGTTAGGAAATTGGCTGAGCGAAAGGCGACAGAGAGTAGGGATAATGGGTAGGTACTCACATTGGCAGGATGTGACTAGTGGAGTCCTGCAGGGATCTGTCTTGGGGCCTCAATTATTCACAATACTTATTAACGACTTAGATAAAGGCATAGAAAGTCTCATATCTAAGTTTGCCAATGACACAGAGATTGGTGGCATTGTAAGCAGTGTGGATGAAAACATAAAATTACAAAGCGATATTGATAGATTCGGTGAATGGGAAAATCTGTGGCAAATGGAATTCAATGCAGACAAATGTGAGGTCATCCACTTTGGATCAAAAAAGGACAGAACAGGGTACTTTCTAAATGGTAAAAAGTTAAAAACAGTGGATGTCCAAAGGGACTTAGGGGTTCAGGTACACAGATCATTGAAGTGTCATGAACAGGTGCAGAAAATAATCAAGAAGGCTAATGGAATGCTGGCCTTTATATCTGGAGGACTGGAGTACAAGGGGGCAGAAGTTATGCTGCAGCTATACAAAACCCTGGTTAGACCGCACCTGGAGTACTGTGAGCAGTTCTGGGCACCGCACCTTCGGAAGGACATATTGGCCTTGGAGGGAGTGCAGTGTAGGTTTACTAGAATGATACCCGGACTTCAAGGGTTAAGTTACGAGGAGAGATTACACAAATTGGGGTTGTATTCTCTAGAGTTTAGAAGGGTAAGGGGTGACCTGATCGAAGATTATAAGATATTAAGGGGAACAGAGAGGGTGGATACAGAGAAACTATTTCCGCTGGTTGGGGATTCTAGGAGAAGGGGGCACAGTCTAAAAATTAGAGCCAGACCTTTCAGGAGCGAGATTAGAAAACATTTCTACACACAAAGGGTGGTAGAAGTTTGGAACTCTCTTCCGCAAACGGCAATTGATACTAGCTCAATTGTTAAATTTAAATCTGGGACAGATAGCTTTTTGCAACCAAAGGTATTAAGGGATATGGGCCAAAGGCAGGTATATGGAGTTAGATCACAGATCAGCTATGATCTTATCAAATGGCGGAGCAGGCACGAGGGGCTGAATGGCCTACTCCTGTTCCTATGTTCCAATGTGATGGGGGGTTGGTGGCAATGGGGGATTGGTGGTGATGGGAGATTGGTAACAATGGGAGATTGGTGGTGATGGGGATTGATGGGGATGGGGATTGGTGGTGATGGGGGATTGGTGGTGATGGGGATTGGTGGTGATGGGGGATTGGTGGTGATGGGGATTGGTGGTAATGGGGGATTGGTGGTGATGGTGGATTGGTGGTGATGGGGGATTGGTGGTGATGGGGGATTGGTGGTAATGGGGGATTGGTGGTGATGGGGGATTGGTGGTGATGGGGATTGGTGGTAATGGGGGATTGGTGGTGATGGGGGATTGGTGGTGATGGGGGATTGGTGGTAATGGGGGATTGGTGGTGATGGGGGATTGGTGGTGATGGGGATTGGTGGTGATGGGGGATTGGTGGTGATGGGGGATTGGTGGTGATGGGGATTGGTGGTGATGGGGGATTGGTGGTGATGGGGGATTGGTGGTGATGGGGGATTGGTGGTGATGGGGGATTGGTGGTGATGGGGATTGGTGGTGATGGGGATTGGTGGTGATGGGGGATTGGTGGTGATGGGGGATTGGTGGTGATGGAGATTGGTGGTGATGGGGATTGGTGGTGATGGGGGATTGGTGGTGATGGGGGATTGGTGGTGATGGTGATTGGTGGTGATGGGGATTGGTGGTGATGGGGGATTGGTGGCGATGGGGGATTGGTGGTGATGGGGATTGGTGGTGATGGAGATTGGTGGTGATGGGGAATGGTGGTGATGGGGGATTGGTGGCGATGGGGGATTGGTGGTGATGGGGATTGGCGGTGATGGAGATTGGTGGTGATGGGGATTGGTGGTGATGGGGAATTGGTGGTGATGGGGGATTGGTGGTGATGGGGATTGGTGGTGATGGGGATTGGTGGTGATGGGGGATTGGTGGTGATGGGGATTGGTGGTGATGAGGATTGGTGGTGATGAGGATTGATGGTGATGGGGGATTGGTGGTGATGGAGATTGGTGGTGATGGGGATTGGTGCTAATGGGGGATTGGTGGTGATGGGGGATTGGTGGTGATGGGGGATTGGTGGTGATGGGGATTGGTGGTGATGGGGGATTGGTGGCGATGGGGATTGTTGGTGATGGGGGATTGGTGGTGATGGGGGTTTGGTGGTGATGGGGATTGGTGGTGATGGGGGTTTGGTGGTGATGGGGGTTTGGTGGTGATGGGGATTGGTGGTGATGGGGGTTTGGTGGTGATGGGGAATGGTGGTGATGGGGGATTGGTGCTAATGGGGGATTGGTGGTGATGGGGGATTGGTGGTGATGGGGATTGATGGTGATGGGGGATTGGTGGTGATGGAGATTGGTGGTGATGGGGATTGGTGGTGATGGGGGTTTGGTGGTGATGGGGAATTGGTGGTGATGGGGGATTGGTGCTAATGGGGGATTGGTGGTGATGGGGATTGATGGTGATGGGGGATTGGTGGTGATGGAGATTGGTGGTGATGGGGATTGGTGGTGATGGGGATTGGTGGTGATGGGGATTGGTGGTGATGGGGGATTGGTGGTGATGGAGATTGGTGGTGATGGGGATTGGTGGTGATGGGTGATTGGTGGTGATGGGGATTGGTGGTGATGGGGATTGATGGTGATGGGGGATTGGTGGTGATGGAGATTGGTGGTGATGGGGGATTGGTGGTGATGGGGATTGGTGGTGATGGGGGATTGGTGGTGATGGGGATTGGTGCTCATGGGGATTGGTGGTGATGGGGGATTGGTGGTGATGGGGATTGGTGGTGATGGGGATTGGTGGTGATGGGGATTGGTGCTCATGGGGATTGGTGGTGATGGGGGATTGGTGGTGATGGGGGTTTGGTGCATATGGGGATTGGTGGTGATGGGGATTGGTGGGTGTGTGGATTGGTGGTGATGGGGGATTGGTGGATATGGGGATTGGTGGTGATGGGGGATTGGTGGTCATGGGGATTGGTGGT
Source organism: Heptranchias perlo (assembly GCF_035084215.1). NCBI lineage: Eukaryota > Metazoa > Chordata > Chondrichthyes > Hexanchiformes > Hexanchidae > Heptranchias > Heptranchias perlo. The sequence goes on along the minus strand of NW_027139708.1, from coordinate 82,880 downwards.
GATGGGGATTAGTGGTGATGGGGATTGGTGGTGATGGAGATTGGTGCTCATGGGGATTGGTGGCGATGGGGGATTGGTGGCGATTGGAATTGGTGGTGATGGGGATTGGTGGTGATGGGGATTGGTGGTGATGGGGGATTGGTGGTGATGGGGATTGGTGGTGATGGGGATTGGTGGTGATGGTGATTGGTGGTGATGGTGATTGGTGGTGATGGGGATTGGTGGTGATGGGGATTGGTGGTGATGGGGATTGGAGGTGATGGGGGATTGGTGGTGATGGGGATTGGTGGTGATGGGGGATTGGTGGTGATGGGGATTGGTGGTGATGGGGGATTGATGGTGATGGGGGATTGGTGGTGATGGGGGATTGGTGGTGATGGGGATTAGTGGTGATGGGGATTGGTGGTGATGGGGGATTGGTGGTGATGGGGATTGGTGGCGATGGGGGATTGGTGGTGATGGGGATTGGTGGTGATGGGGGATTGATGGTGATGGGGGATTGGTGGTGATGGGGATTGTTGCTCATGGGGATTGGTGGTGATGGGGATTGGTGGTGATGGGGATTGGTGGTGATGTGGATTTGTGGTGATGGGCGATTGGTGGTGATGGGGATTGGTGGTGATGGGGATTGGTGGTGATGGGGGATTGGTGGTGATGGGGATTGGTGGTGATGGGGGATTGGTGGTGATGGGGGATTGGTGGTAATGGTGATTGGTGGTGATGGGGGATTGGTGTTGATGGTGGATTGGTGGTGATGGGGATTGGTGGTGATGGAGATTGGTGCTCATGGGGATTGGTGGTGATGGGGATTGGTGGTGATGGGGATTGTTGCTCATGGGGATTGGTGGTGATGGGGATTGGTGGTGATGGGGATTGGTGGTGATGGGGATTGGTGGTGATGTGGATTTGTGGTGATGGGGATTGGTGGTGCTGGTGATTGGTGGTGATGGGGGATTGGTGGGTATGGGGATTGGTGGTGATAAGGGATTGGTGGTGATGGTGATTGGTGGTGATGGGAATTGGTGGCGATGGGGGATTGGTGGTGATGGTGATTGGTGGTGATGGTGATTGGTGGTGATGGGGGATTGGTGGTGATGGGGATTGGTGGTGATGGGGGATTGGTGGTGATGGGGATTGGTGGTGATGGGGGATTGGTGGTGATGGGGATTGGTGGTGATGGTGATTGGTGGTGATGGGGGATTGGTGGTGATGGGGATTGGTTGTGATGGGGGATTGGTGGTGATGGGGATTGGTGGTGATGGGGGATTGGTGGTGATGGGGATTGGTGGTGATGGGGATTGGTGGTGATGGGCATTGGTGGTGATGAGGATTGGTGGCGATGGGGGATTGGTGGTGATGGGGCATTGGTGGTCATGGGGTATTGGTGGTGATGGGGTATTGCTGGTGATGGGTTATTGGCAGTGATGGGGATTGCTGGTGATGGGGATTGTTGGTGATGGGGATTGGTGGTGATGGGGGATTGGTGGTGATGGGGGATTGGTGGTGATGGTGATTGGTGGTGATGGTGATTGGTGGTGATGGGGGATTGGTTGTGATGGGGGATTGGTGGTGATTGAGATTGGTGGTGATGGGGATTGGTGGTGATGGGGGATTGGTGGCGATGGGGGATTGGTGGTGATGGGGATTGGTGGTGATGGAGATTGGTGGTGATGGAGATTGGTGGTGATGGGGGATTGGTGGTGATGGGGATTGGTGGTGATGGAGATTGGTGGTGATGGGGGATTGGTGGTGATGGGGGATTGGTGGCGATGGGGGATTGGTGGTGATGGAGATTGGTGGTGATGGGGGATTGGTGGTGATGGGGATTGGTGGCGATGGGGGATTGGTGGTGATGGGGGATTGGTGGTGATGGGGGATTGGTGGTGATGGGGGATTGGTGGCGAGGGGGGATTGGTGGTGATGGGGGATTGGTGGTGATGGTGATTGGTGGTGATGGGGATTGGTGGATATGGGGGATTGGTGGTGATGGGGGATTGGTGGTGATGGGGGATTGGTGGTGATGGGGGATTGGTGGTGATGGGGGATTGGTGGTGATGGGGGATTGGTGGTGATGGTGATTGGTGGTGATGGGGATTGGTGGTGATGGGGATTGGTGGTGATGGGGATTGGTGGTGATGGGGATTGGTGGTGATGAGGGATTGGTGGCGATGGGGGATTGGTGGTGATGGGGATTGGTGGTGATGGAGATTGGTGGTGATGGGGGATTGGTGGTGATGGGGGATTGGTGGCGATGGGGGATTGGTGGTGATGGAGATTGGTGGTGATGGGGGATTGGTGGTGATGGGGATTGGTGGCGATGGGGGATTGGTGGTGATGGGGGATTGGTGGTGATGGGGATTGGTGGTGATGGGGGATTGGTGGCGAGGGGGGATTGGTGGTGATGGGGGATTGGTGGTGATGGTGATTGGTGGTGATGGGGATTGGTGGTGATGGGGGATTGGTGGTGATGGGGGATTGGTGGTGATGGGGGATTGGTGGTGATGGGGGATTGGTGGTGATGGGGGATTGGTGGTGATGGTGATTGGTGGTGATGGGGATTGGTGGTGATGGGGATTGGTGGTGATGGGGATTGGTGGTGATGGGGGATTGGTGGTGATGGGGGATTGGTGGTGATGGGGGATTGGTGGTGATGGAGATTGGTGGTGATGGGGATTGGTGGATATGGGGGATTGGTGGTGATGGGGGATTGGTGGTGATGGGGATTGGTGGTGATGGGGATTGGTGGTGATGGGGATTGGTGGTGATGGGGGATTGGTGGTGATGGGGGATTGGTGGCGAGGGGGGATTGGTGGTGATGGGGGATTGGTGGTGATGGGGATTGGTGGATATGGGGGATTGGTGGTGATGGGGGATTGGTGGTGATGGGGATTGTTGATGATGGGGGATTGGTGGTGATGGGGATTGGTGGCGATGGGGGATTGGTGGTGATGGGGATTGGTGGTGATGGGGGATTGGTGGTGATGGGGATTGTTGATGATGGGGGATTGGTGGTGATGAGGATTGGTGGTGATGGGGGATTGGTAGCAATGGGGGATTGGTGGTGATTGGGGATTGGTGGTGATGGGGGATTGGTGGTGATGGAGATTGGTGGTGATGGGGATTGGTGGTGATGGGGGATTGGTGGTGATGGTGATTGTTGGTGATGGGGGATTGGTGGTGATGGGGATTGGTGGTGATGGGGGATTGGTGGTGATGGGGATTGGTGGTGATGGGGGATTGGTGGCAATGGGGGATTGGTGGTGATTGGGGATTGGTGGTGATGGGGGATTGGTGGTGATGGAGATTGGTGGTGATGGGGATTGGTGGTGATGGGGGATTGGTGGTGATGGGGATTGGTGGTGATGGGGGATTGGTGGTGATGGGGATTGGTGGTGATGGGGGATTGGTGGCAATGGGGGATTGGTGGTGATTGGGGATTGGTGGTGATGGGGGATTGGTGGTGATGGAGATTGGTGGTGATGGGGATTGGTGGTGATGGGGGATTGGTGGTGATGGGGATTGGTGGTGATGGGGGATTGGTGGTGATGGGGATTGGTGGTGATGGGGGATTGGTGGCAATGGGGGATTGGTGGTGATTGGGGATTGGTGGTGATGGGGGATTGGTGGTGATGGAGATTGGTGGTGATGGGGATTGGTGGTGATGGGGGATTGGTGGTGATGGTGATTGTTGGTGATGGGGGATTGGTGGTGATGGGGGGTTGGTGGTGATTGGGATATTGGTGGTGATGGGGGATTTGTGGCGATGGGGGATTGGTGGTGATGGGGATTGTTGTTGATGGGGGATTGGTGGTGATGGGGTATTGGTGGTGATGGGGTATTGGTGGTGATGGAGATTGGTGCTCATGGGGATTGGTGGCGATGGGGGATTGTTGGCGATGGGGATTGGTGGTGATGGGGATTGGTGGGTATGGGGATTGGTGGTGATGGAGATTGGTGCTCATGGGGATTGGTGGCGATGGGGGATTGTTGGCGATTGGGATTGGTGGTGATGGGGATTGGTGGGTATGGGGATTGGTGGTGATAAGTGATTGGTGGTGATGGGGATTGGTCATGATGGGGATTGGTGGTGATGGAGATTGGTGCTCATGGGGATTGGTGGTGATGGGGATTGGTGGTGATGGGGGATTGGTGGTGATGGTGATTGGTGGTGATAGGGGATTGGTGGTGATGGTGATTGGTGGTGATGGGGATTGGTGGGTATGGCGATTGGTGGTGATGGTGATTGGTGGTGATGGGTGATTGGTGGTGATGGTGATTGTTTGTGATTGGGATTGGTGGTGATGGGGATTGGTGGTGATGGGGGATTGGTGGTGATGGTGATTGGTGGTGATGGGGGATTGGTGGTGATGGTGATTGTTTGTGATTGGGATTGGTGGTGATGGGGATTGGTGGTGATGGTGATTGGTGGTGATGGTGATTGGTGGTGATGGGGGATTGGTGGTGATGGTGATTGGTGGTGATGGGCGATTGGTGGTGATGGGGATTGGTGGTGATGGGGGATTGGTGGTGATGGGGATTGCTGGTGATGGGGATTGTTGGTGATGGGAGATTGGTGGTGATGGGGATTGGTGGTGATGGGGGATTGGTGGGTATGGGGATTGGTGGATATGGGGATTGGTGGTGATGGGGATTGTTTGTGATGGGGATTGGTGGATATGGGGATTGGTGGTGATGGTGATTGGTGATGATGGAGGATTGGTGGTGATGGGGATTGGTGGGTATGGGGATTGGTGGTGATGGGGATTGGTGGTGATGGGGGATTGGTGGTGATGGTGATTGGTGGTGATGGTGGATTGGTGGTGATGGGGATTGGTGGTGAAGGGGATTGTTGGTGATGGGGGATTGGTGGTGATGGGGATTGCTGGTGATGGGGATTGTTGGTGATGGGAGATTGGTGGTGATGGGGATTGGTGGTGAAGGGGATTGTTGGTGATGGGGGATTGGTGGTGATGGGGATTGCTGGTGATGGGGATTGTTGGTGATGGGAGATTGGTGGTGATGGGGATTGTTGGTGATGGGGGATTGCTGGCGATGGGGGATTGGTGGTGATGGGGGATTGGTGGCGATGGGGGATTGGTGGGTATGGGGATTGGTGGTGATGGGGGATTGGTGGCGATGCGGGATTGGTGGTGATGGGGGATTGGTGGCGATGGGGGATTGGTGGCTATGGGGATTGGTGGTGATGGTGATTGTTGGTGATGGCGGATTGGTGGCAATGGGGGATTGGTGGCGATGGGGGATTGATGGCGATGGGGTTTGGTGGGTATGGGGATTGGTGGTGATGGGGCATTGGTGACGATGGGGGATTGGTGGTGATGTTGATTGGTGGTGATGGGGGATTGGTGGTGATGGTGACTGGTTGTGATGGGGATTGGTGGTGCTGGGGATTGGTGGTGATGGTGATTGGTGGAGATGGGGGATTGGTGGTGATGGTGATTGGTGGTGATGGGGGATTGGTGGGTATGGGGATTGGTGGTGATGGGGATTGGTGGTGATGGTGATTGGTGGTGATGGGGGATTGGTGGTGATTGGGGTATTGGTGGTGATGGGGATTGGTGGTGATGGGGATTGGTGGTGATGGGGATTGGTGGCGATGGGGGATTGGTGGTGATGGTGATTGGTGGTGATGGGGGATTGGTGGGTATGGGGATTGGTGGGTATGGGGATTGGTGGCGATGGGGGATTGGTGGTGATGGGGATTGCTGGTGATGGGGATTGTTGGTGATGGGGGATTGGTGGCGATGGGGATTGGTGGCGATGGGGGATTGTTGGTGATGGGGGATTGGTGGCCATGGGGTATTGTTGGGTATGGGGATTGGTGGTGATGGGGGATTGGTGGCGATGGGGGATTGGTGGCCATGGGGTATTGTTGGGTATGGGGATTGGTGGTGATGGGGGATTGGTGGTGATGGCGGATTGGTGGGTATGGGGATTGGTGGTGATGGGGGATTGGTGGTGATAGGGGATTGGTGGTTATGGGGATTGGTGGTTATGGGGATTGGTGGTGATAGGGGATTGGTGGTGATGGGGATTGGTGGTGATGGTGATTGGTGGTGATAGGGGATTGGTGGTGATGGGGATTGGTGGTGATGGTGATTGGTGGTGATAGGGGATTGGTGGTGATGGGGGATTGGTGGTGATGGGGATTGGTGGTGATGGGGATTGGTGGTGATGGGGGATTGGTGGGTTTGGGGATTGGTGGGTATGGGGGATTGGTGGTGATGGCGATTGGTGGCGATGGGGGATTGGTGGTGATGGGGGATTGGTGGTTATGGGGGATTGGTGGGTATGGGGATTGGTGGTTATGGGGGATTGGTGGTGATGGGGATTGGTGGTGATGGGGGATTGGTGGTGATGGGGATTGGTGGTGATGGGGGATTGGTGGGTATGGGGATTGGTGGGTATGGGGGATTGGTGGTGATGGGGATTGGTTGGCGATGGGGGATTGGTGGGTATGGGGATTGGTGGGTATGGGGATTGGTGGTGATGGGGGATTGGTGGGTATGGGGATTGGTGGCGATGGGGGATTGGTGGTGATGGGGGATTGGTGGTGATGGGGATTGGTGGGTATGGGGATTGGTGGTTATGGGGATTGGTGGTGATGGGTGATTGGTGGGTATGGGGATTGGTGGGTATGGGGATTGGTGGGTATGGGGATTGGTGGTGATGGGGGATTGGTGGGTTTGGGGATTGGTGGGTATGGGGATTGGTGGTGAAGGGGATTGTTGGTGATGGGGGATTGGTGGTGATGGGGATTGCTGGTGATGGGGATTGTTGGTGATGGGGGATTGCTGGCGATGGGGGATTGGTGGCGATGGGGGATTGGTGGGTATGGGGATTGGTGGTGATGGGGGATTGGTGGCGATGCGGGATTGGTGGCGATGGGGGATTGATGGCGATGGGGTTTGGTGGGTATGGGGATTGGTGGTGATGGGGCATTGGTGACGATGGGGGATTGGTGGTGATGTTGATTGGTGGTGATGGGGGATTGGTGGTGATGGTGATTGGTTGTGATGGGGATTGGTGGTGCTGGGGATTGGTGGTGATGGTGATTGGTGGAGATGGGGGATTGGTGGTGATGGTGATTGGTGGTGATGGGGGATTGGTGGGTATGGGGATTGGTGGTGATGGGGATTGGTGGTGATGGTGATTGGTGGTGATGGGGGATTGGTGGTGATGGTGATTGGTGGTGATGGGGGATTGGTGGGTATGGGGATTGGTGGTGATGGGGGATTGGTGGTGATGGGGGATTGCTGGCGATGGGGGATTGGTGGTGATTGGGGTATTGGTGGTGATGGGGGATTGGTGGTGATGGGGATTGGTGGTGATGGGGGATTGGTGGTGATGGGGATTGGTGGCGATGGGGGATTGGTGGTGATGGTGATTGGTGGTGATGGGGGATTGGTGGGTATGGGGATTGGTGGGTATGGGGATTGGTGGCGATGGGGGATTGGTGGTGATGGGGATTGCTGGTGATGGGGATTTTTGGTGATGGGGGATTGGTGGCGATGGGGATTGGTGGCGATGGGGGATTGTTGGTGATGGGGGATTGGTGGTGATGGGGGATTGGTGGTGATGGCGGATTGGTGGGTATGGGGATTGGTGGCGATGGGGGATTGTTGGTGATGGGGATTGGTGGCGATGGGGGATTGGTGGCCATGGGGGATTGGTGGTGATGGGGATTGGTGCCGATGGGGGATTGGTGGCCATGGGGGATTGGTGGTGATGGGGATTGGTGGCGATGGGGGATTGGTGGCCATGGGGGATTGTTGGGTATGGGGATTGGTGGTGATGGGGGATTGGTGGTGATGGCGGATTGGTGGGTATGGGGATTGGTGGTGATGGGGGATTGGTGGTGATAGGGGATTGGTGGTGATGGGGGATTGGTGGTGATGGGGATTGGTGGTTATGGGGATTGGTGGTGATAGGGGATTGGTGGTGATGGGGATTGGTGGTGATGGTGATTGGTGGTGATAGGGGATTGGTGGTGATGGGGATTGGTGGTAATGGGGGATTGGTGGTGATAGGGGATTGGTGGTGATGGGGGATTGGTGGTGATGGGGATTGGTGGTTATGGGGATTGGTGGTGATAGGGGATTGGTGGTGATGGGGATTGGTGGTGATGGGGATTGGTGGTGATGGTGATTGGTGGTGATGGGGGATTGGTGGTGATGGTGATTGGTGGTGATGGGGGATTGGTGGTGATGGGGATTGGTGGGTATGGGGATTGGTGGTGATGGTGATTGGTGGTGATGGGGGATTGGTGGTGATGGTGATTGTTGGTGATGGGGGATTGGTGGGTATGGGGATTGGTGGATATGGGGATTGGTGGTGATGGGGATTGGTTGTGATGGGGATTGGTGGATATGGGGATTGGTGGTGATGGTGATTGGTGGTGATGGAGGATTGGTGGTGATGGGGATTGTTGGGTATGCGGATTGGTGGTGATGGGGATTGGTGGTGATGGGGATTGGTGGTGAAGGGGATTGTTGGTGATGGGGGATTGGTGGTGATGGGGATTGGTGGTGAAGGGGATTGTTGGTGATGGGGGATTGGTGGTGATGGGGATTGGTGGGTATGGGGATTGTTGGTGATGGGGGATTGGTGGTGATGGGGATTGGTGGGTATGGGGATTGGTGGTGATGGTGATTGGTGGTGATGGGGATTGGTGGTGATGGTGATTGTTGGTGATGGGGGATTGGTGTGTATGGGGATTGGTGGATATGGGGATTGGTGGTGATGGGGATTGGTTGTGATGGGGATTGGTGGATATGGGGATTGGTGGTGATGGTGATTGGTGGTGATGGAGGATTGGTGGTGATGGGGATTGGTGGGTATGGGGATTGGTGGTGATGGGGATTGGTGGTGATGGTGATTGGTGGTGATGGGGGATTGGTGGTGATGGGGATTGGTGGTGAAGGGGATTGTTGGTGATGGGGGATTGGTGGTGATGGTGATTGGTGGTGATGGGGGATTGGTGGGTATGGGGATTGGTGGTGATGGGGATTGGTGGTGATGGTGATTGGTGGTGATGGGGGATTGGTGGTGATGGTGATTGGTGGTGATGGGGGATTGGTGGGTATGGGGATTGGTGGTGATGGGGGATTGGTGGTGATGGGGGATTGCTGGCGATGGGGGATTGGTGGTGATTGGGGTATTGGTGGTGATGGGGGATTGGTGGTGATGGGGATTGGTGGTGATGGGGGATTGGTGGTGATGGGGATTGGTGGCGATGGGGGATTGGTGGTGATGGTGATTGGTGGTGATGGGGGATTGGTGGGTATGGGGATTGGTGGGTATGGGGATTGGTGGCGATGGGGGATTGGTGGTGATGGGGATTGCTGGTGATGGGGATTTTTGGTGATGGGGGATTGGTGGCGATGGGGATTGGTGGCGATGGGGGATTGTTGGTGATGGAGGATTGGTGGTGATGGGGGATTGGTGGTGATGGCGGATTGGTGGGTATGGGGATTGGTGGCGATGGGGGATTGTTGGTGATGGGGATTGGTGGCGATGGGGGATTGGTGGCCATGGGGGATTGGTGGTGATGGGGATTGGTGGCGATGGGGGATTGGTGGCCATGGGGGATTGGTGGTGATGGGGATTGGTGGCGATGGGGGATTGGTGGCCATGGGGGATTGTTGGGTATGGGGATTGGTGGTGATGGGGGATTGGTGGTGATGGCGGATTGGTGGGTATGGGGATTGGTGGTGATGGGGGATTGGTGGTGATAGGGGATTGGTGGTGATGGGGGATTGGTGGTGATGGGGATTGGTGGTTATGGGGATTGGTGGTGATAGGGGATTGGTGGTGATGGGGATTGGTGGTGATGGTGATTGGTGGTGATAGGGGATTGGTGGTGATGGGGATTGGTGGTGATGGTGATTGGTGGTGATAGGGGATTGGTGGTGATGGGGGATTGGTGGTGATGGGGATTGGTGGTTATGGGGATTGGTGGTGATAGGGGATTGGTGGTGATGGGGATTGGTGGTGATGGGGATTGGTGGTGATGGTGATTGGTGGTGATGGGGGATTGGTGGTGATGGTGATTGGTGGTGATGGGGGATTGGTGGTGATGGGGATTGGTGGGTATGGGGATTGGTGGTGATGGTGATTGGTGGTGATGGGGGATTGGTGGTGATGGTGATTGTTGGTGATGGGGGATTGGTGGGTATGGGGATTGGTGGATATGGGGATTGGTGGTGATGGGGATTGGTTGTGATGGGGATTGGTGGATATGGGGATTGGTGGTGATGGTGATTGGTGGTGATGGAGGATTGGTGGTGATGGGGATTGTTGGGTATGCGGATTGGTGGTGATGGGGATTGGTGGTGATGGGGATTGGTGGTGAAGGGGATTGTTGGTGATGGGGGATTGGTGGTGATGGGGATTGGTGGTGAAGGGGATTGTTGGTGATGGGGGATTGGTGGTGATGGGGATTGGTGGGTATGGGGATTGTTGGTGATGGGGGATTGGTGGTGATGGGGATTGGTGGGTATGGGGATTGGTGGTGATGGTGATTGGTGGTGATGGGGATTGGTGGTGATGGTGATTGTTGGTGATGGGGGATTGGTGGGTATGGGGATTGGTGGATATGGGGATTGGTGGTGATGGGGATTGGTTGTGATGGGGATTGGTGGATATGGGGATTGGTGGTGATGGTGATTGGTGGTGATGGAGGATTGGTGGTGATGGGGATTGGTGGGTATGGGGATTGGTGGTGATGGGGATTGGTGGTGATGGTGATTGGTGGTGATGGGGGATTGGTGGTGATGGGGATTGGTGGTGAAGGGGATTGTTGGTGATGGGGGATTGGTGGTGATGGGGATTGTTGGTGATGGGGATTGGTGGTGATGGGGATTGGTGGTGAAGGGGATTGTTGGTGATGGGGGATTGGTGGTGATGGGGGATTGGTGGCGATGGGGGATTGGTGGCTATGGGGATTGGTGGTGATGGGGGATTTGTGGCGATGCGGGATTGGTGGTGATGGGGGATTGGTGGCGATGGGGGATTGGTGGCTATGGGGATTGGTGGTGATGGTGATTGTTGGTGATGGCGGATTGGTGGCAATGGGGGATTGGTGTCGATGGGGGATTGATGGCGATGGGGTTTGGTGGGTATGGGGATTGGTGGTGATGGGGCATTGGTGACGATGGGGGATTGGTGGTGATGTTGATTGGTGGTGATGGGGGATTGGTGGTGATGGTGATTGTTGGAGATGGGGGATTGGTGGTGATGGGGGATTGGTGGTGATGGTGATTGGTGGTGATGGGGGATTGGTGGGTATGGGGATTGGTGGTGATGGGGATTGGTGGTGATGGTGATTGGTGGTGATGGGGGATTGGTGGTGATGGGGGATTGCTGGCGATGGGGGATTGGTGGTGATTGGGTTATTGGTGGTGATGGGGGATTGGTGGCGATGGGGATTGGTGGTGATGGGGATTGTTGGTGATGGGGGATTGGTGGGTATGGGGATTGGTGGCGATGGGGGATTGGTGGTGATGGGGATTGCTGGTGATGGGGATTGTTGGTGATGGGGGATTGGTGGCGATGGGGTATTGGTGGCGATGGGGGATTGTTGGTGATGGGGGATTGGTGGCGATGGGGTATTGGTGGTGATGGGGATTGGTGGCGATGGGGGATTGGTGGCCATGGGGGATTGTTGGGTATGGGGATTGGTGGTGATGGGGGATTGGTGGGTATGGGGATTGGTGGTGATGGGGGATTGGTGGTGATAGGGGATTGGTGGTGATGGGGGATTGGTGGTGATGGGGATTGGTGGTTATGGGGATTGGTGGTGATAGGGGATTGGTGGTGATGGGGATTGGTGGTGATGGTGATTGGTGGTGATAGGGGATTGGTGGTGATGGGGATTGGTGGTGATGGTGATTGGTGGTGATAGGGAATTGGTGGTGATGGGGGATTGGTGGTGATGGGGATTGGTGGTTATGGGGATTGGTGGTGATTGGGGATTGGTGGTGATGGGGATTGGTGGTGATGGTGATTGGTGGTGATAGGGGATTGGTGGTGATGGGGATTGGTGGTGATGGTGATTGGTGGTGATAGGGGATTGGTGGTGATGGGGATTGGTGGTTATGGGGATTGGGGGTGATGGGGATTGGTGGTGATGGGGGATTGGTGGTGATGGGGCATTGGTGGTCATGGGGTATTGGTGGTGATGGGGGATTGGTGGTGATGGGGATTGGTGGTGATGGGGGATTGGTGGCGATTTGTTATTGGTGGCGATGTGGGATTGGTGGTGATGGGGGATTGGGGGTGATGGGGATTGGTGGTGATGGGGGATTGGGGGTGATGGGGGATTGGTGGCGATGTGGGATTGGTGGTGATGGGGGATTGGGGGTGATGGGGATTGGTGGTGATGGGGATTGGTGGCGATGTGGGATTGGTGGTGATGGGGGATTGGGGGTGATGGGGATTGGTGGTGATGGGGGATTGGTGGCGATGGGGATTGGTGGCGATGGGGATTGGTGGTGATGGGGGATTGGTGGTGATGGGGGATTAGTGGTGATGGGGGATTGGTGGTGATGGGGGATTGGTGGTGATGGGGATTGCTGGTGATCGGGATTGTTGTTGATGGGGGATTGGTGGCGATGGGGTATTGGTGGTGATGGGGATTGGTGGTGATGGGGGATTGGTGGCGATGGGGGATTGGTGGCCATGGGGGATTGTTGGGTATGGGGATTGGTGGTGATGGGGGATTGGTGGTGATGGGGATTGGTGGTGATGGGGATTGGTGGTGATGGGGATTGGTGGTGATGGGGGATTGGTGGTGATGGGGATTGGTGGTGATGGGGATTGGTGGTGATGGGGATTGGTGGTGATGGGGATTGGTGGTGATGGGGATTGGTGGTGATGGGGATTGGTGCTCATGGGGATTGTTGGTGATGGGGATTGGTGGTGATGGAGATTGGTGGCGATGGGGTTTGGTGGTGATGGGGATTGGTGGTGATGGGGGATTGGTGGTGATGGGGGATTGGTGGTGATGGGGATTGGTGGTGATGGGGATTGGTGGTGATGGGGATTGGTGGTGATGGGGGATTGGTGGCGATGGGGAATGGTGGTGATGGGGATTGGTGGTGATGGGGGATTGGTGGTGATGGGGGATTGGTGGTGATGGGGATTGGTGGTGATGGGGGATTGTTGGCCATGGGAGATTGGTGGGTATGGGGATTGGTGGTGTTGGGGATTGGTGGTGATGGGGATTGGTGGTGATGGGGATTGGTGGTGATGGGGGATTGGTGGCCATGGGGGATTGGTGGGTATGGGGATTGGTGGTGATGGGGGATTGGTGGTGATGGGGGATTGGTGGTGATGGGGGATTGGTGGCCATGGGGGATTGGTGGTGATGAGGATTGGTGGTGATGAGGATTGGTGGTGATGGGGGATTGGTGGTGATGGGGGATTGGTGGTGATGGGGATTGGTGGTGATGGGGGATTGGTGGTGATGGGGGATTGGTGGTGATGGGGGATTGGTGGTGATGGGGATTGCTGGTGATGGGGATTGTTGGTGATGGGGGATTGGTGGTGATGGGGGATTGGTGGTTATGGGGATTGGTGGTGATGGGGGATTGGTGGGTATGGGGATTGGTGGGTATGGGGGATTGGTGGCGATGGGGGATTGGTGGCGATGGGGGATTGGTGGTGATGGGGGATTGGTGGTGATGGGGATTGTTGGTGATGGGGGATTGGTGGTGATGGGGGATTGGTGGTGATGGGGATTGGTGGTGATGGGGGATTGGTGGTGATGGGGGATTGGTGGGTATGGGGATTAGTGGTGATGGGGATTGGTGGCGATGGGGGATTGGTGGTGATGGGGGATTGGTGGTTATGGGGGATTGTTGGGTATGGGGATTGGTGGTGATGGGGGATTGGGGGTGATGGGGGATTGGTGGTGATGGGGGATTGGTGGTGATGGGGGTTGGTGGTGATGGGGGATTGGTGGTGATGGGGATTGTTGGTGATGGGGGATTGGTGGTGATGGGGATTGGTGGTGATGGGGATTGCTGGTGATGGGGATTGGTGGTGATGGGGGATTGGTGGTGATGGGGATTGGTGGTGATGGGCTATTGGTGGGTATGGGGATTGGTGGGTATGGGGGATTGGTGGTGATGGGGGATTGGTGGTGATGGGGGATTGGTGGTGATGGGGATTGTTGGTGATGGGGGATTGGTGGTGATGGGGGATTGGTGGTGATGGGGATTGGTGGTGATGGGGGATTGGTGGGTATGGGGATTGGTGGGTATGGGGGATTGGTGGTGATGGGGATTGGTGGGTATGGGGGATTGGTGGTGATGGGGATTGTTGGTGATGGGGGATTGGTGGTGATGGGTGATTGGTGGTGATGGGGATTGTTGGTGATGGGGGATTGGTGGTGATGGGGGATTGGTGGTGATGGGGGATTGGTGGTGATGGGGGATTGGTGGGTATGGGGATTGGTGGGTATGGGGGATTGGTGGTGATGGCGATTGGTGGCGATGGGGGATTGGTGGTGATGGGGGATTGGTGGTTATGGGGGATTGGTGGGTATGGGGATTGGTGGGTATGGGGGATTGGTGGTGATGGGGATTGGTGGTGATGGGGGATTGGTGGTGATGGGGATTGGTGGTGATGGGGGATTGGTGGGTATGGGGATTGGTGGGTATGGGGGATTGGTGGTGATGGGGATTGGTGGCGATGGGGGATTGGTGGGTATGGGGATTGGTGGGTATGGGGATTGGTGGTGATGGGGGATTGGTGGGTATGGGGATTGGTGGGTATGGGGATTGGTGGTGATGGGGGATTGGTGGTGATGGTGATTGGTGGCGATGGGGGATTGGTGGTGATGGGGGATTGGTGGTGATGGGGATTGGTGGGTATGGGGATTGGTGGTGATGGGGGATTGGTGGTGATGGGGATTGGTGGCGATGGGGGATTGTTGGTGATGGGGGATTGGTGGTGATGGTGATTGGTGGCGATGGGGGATTGGTGGTGATGGGGATTGGTGGCGATGGGGGATTGGTGGTGATGGGGGATTGGTGGGTATGGGGATTGGTGGTTATGGGGATTGGTGGTGATGGGGTTTGGTGGTGATGGGGTTTGGTGGTGATGGTGTGTGGTGGTGGTGCGGGGATTGCTAGTGTTAATCTGAAAGCCAAGGGCAGTTCATCGGACCTGTTGGCCGACTGCTTGGTTGTGAAGCCTTTTGTTTGTTGAGCTGCCGCTGTGGCAGACTATCTAACTCTGAACCCACCAACCAGCCATCACTCTGATAGTCACTGGCATTACAAGAGACGGGTACGGGGGCTAACTGAAGGTAAATCTCCTCATGTTGTGTGTAGTTTACGGTGTTCTGAGAGAGTGAACTTGTTCTCTTTGGTGCTCTGTGGAATGAACGTTCTGTTTCAGGCCTCACCTTATCTCGTCACAGTGAGGTATCAGAAGGCAAGTGACTGATCTTAAACCCTCTGCTCCTTTCATTACACAAAAGTATGAGTTGTCGCCTCTAATTCCATAACAGGCTTGCCTCAGTGGCCAGGAATGACGGAGCCCACAGAGTGCAGCATGCGAAGCTGCTTGTCCAATCCTGACACCCAGTGTGGTGCTGCCTCACACACTGGTTTGAAAGGTTGCACGGCCTCTTGCTCCCTTGATCCTATAACACGGGGTATGAATGGCCTCAATTCTCCACAGAGTCCTGCAGCACTTCCATTGGGACTGAAATACATTAACACAATACCTACAGCACTGAGGGGAGCTGTGCATTGGATACCTGGGGTGGGGAGTGGGAGGGGGAGCTGGGGAGAGGAAGCCTGAAAAACAAGGTGGCAGTTTGGGAGGAGGGGTGAGGGCAGTACTGGGCTGCCCTAAACCCCACAGGGTCTCCGATTGCCTCATTGTGGGGGAGGGGTTATTTGAAAAGACACACACTCGCTAAGAAAACTGTTTGACCTGAAATTAGGGGCCTGAGTTCTGGGCTGTTTCCATCGACCCTTTTCGAGGTCAGCGACTCCCTGGTGATTAGTTGAACTCCCACCAAGTGTCAGCCTTGACTCAGTGGGAGCACTCGCGCCTCTGACTCAGAATGTCATGGGTTCAAGTCGCACTCCGCAGACCTGAGCACACAATCTAAGCTGACATTTCAGTGCAGTACCGAGGGAATGTTGCACTGACGGAGGGGTCGTCTTTTGGATGAGATGTTAAACCAAGGCCCCGTCTGCCCTTTCAGGTGGACATAAAAAAATCCCATAACTAAAAGAACAGAGGAGATCTTCCCAGTGTCCTAGCCTATATTAGCACTAAAACAGGTGATCTGGTCATGTATCTCATTGCTGTTTGTGGGTCCTTGCTGTGCCTAAATTGGCTGCTGCGTTTCCTACATTACAACAGTGACTACAGTTCGAAAGTACTTCATTTGCTATGAGGCATTTTGGGACATCCTGAGACCATGAAAGGTGTTACATAATTGCAAGTCTTCCTTTTTCCTTTCTCCCGCTGTTTGAGGCTGCTCCATGAAACTTCTTGGTGCAGCAAGAAGTACAGAAAGAAGCAGTGACTGAAGGGAGAGAATTCAGGACAGGGAAGTACTACACTGTGTTCCCGTTAGGTAGCGTTAAACTACCATGCTGGGCTGCGCCATTCGTTCGAATTACTTTCAAGCTGGCACTCGAATATCTTGCTTCCCAAATTTATCCTACAGGCTTTTAGTTTTCTGAATGGATATTGCCCAGTGCCCTGGGCATGCTGCAGGCACTTCAATTCAATGGAAGAAAGTTCTCGCTCGGTTTGCAGCCTCTACCCTTCAGCAGGCTGTGTCATTGACACTACCCTCCCTGAGCAGGGAGCAGGTAATTAAATCCCATCCAGCAGACTGTCGCTCTGTAATCCACAGATACCTCCCCGGCAGCTCACCAAGCTCCCACTCACATTAATAACCAGGAAGTGCACTGGTTTAAAATAGACTCGCTGTGAAATCTAATTAAAGGGGGAATTAAAAAAGCAACCAGAGGACAGGATGATTTTGCTTTTATTGTGTCTGGAGACTGCACACTAGGTTCTGGCTTTCATGCTGAATTCTGCGCTCTCTAATTCTTCATTAGGTTTTCATTTATAATTCAGAAGAGGGATATCTGTGAAAATATGTAGTTTACGGTGATGAAAGTAGAGTTTTGGTTTGGAATCAAATCAGACAAATTTCTGTCTTATACTTTCATGACATGACTTTAGATAAATCAATTAAACAGGAATCCCTTTGTTTCTTTCTCAAAGGATTGACCAATACACAAATCTGCCCGGGTTCATCCATGTTGTCAGCGAGCTGCCTCTGGTGTACGCATCAATGAATGAGGTCAATATTCGCTGACAGACTGGATGATCTCACTTTGAAATATTTAATGTGGAAAATCTGTGGATGTGGGGATGGAGATGGATTTATTATCAACAATGCCAGTCCCTTCAGACTGTCTGAGAGTCTGTGCACCAGTTCCATCCTCACTCCCACTTCACTCTGAGAGTCTGTGCACGAGTTCCATCCTCACTCCCACTTCACACTGAGAGTCTGTGCACTAGTTCCATCCTCACTCCCACTTCACTCTGAGAGTCTGTGCACTAGTTTCATCATCACTCCTACTTCACGCTGAGAGTCTGTGCGCGAGTTCCATCCTCACTCCCATTTCAGTCTGAGAGTCTGTGCACAAGTTTCATCCTCACTCCCACTTCACTCTGAGAGTCTGTGCACAAGTTTCATCCTCACTCCCACTTCACTCTGAGAGACTGTGCACCAGTTTCATCCTCACTCCCACTTCACTCTGAGAGTCTGTGCACGAGTTTCATCCTCACTCCTACTTCACCCTGAGAGTCTGTGCACTAGTTTCATTCTCACTCCAACTTCACTCTGAGTCTGTGCACCAGTTTCATCCTCACTCCCACTTCACTCTGAGAGTCTGTGCACTCGTTTCATCCTCACTCCTACTTCACCCCGAGAGTCTGTGCACTAGTTTCATCCTCACTCACACTTCACTCTCAGAGTCTGTGCACTAGTTTCACCCTCGCTCCTACTTCAAACTGAGAGTCTGTTCACTAGTTTCACCCTCACTCCTACTTCACCCTGAGAGTCTGTGCACTAGTTTCATCCTCACTCCTACTTCACCCTGAGAGTCTGTGCACTAGTTTCATCCTCACTCCTACTTCACTCTGAGAGTCTGTGCACTAGTTTCATCCTCACTCCCACTTCACTCTGAGAGTCTGTGCACTAGTTTCATCCTCACTCCCACTTCAACCTGAGAGTCTGTGCACTAGTTTCATCCTCACTCCTACTTCACTCTGAGAGTCTGTGCACTAGTTTCATCCTCACTCCCACTTCACCCTGAGAGTCTGTGCACTAGTTTCATCCTCACTCCTAGTTCACACTGAGAGTCTGTGCACTCGTTTCATCCTCACTCCTACTTCACTCTGAGAGTCTGTGCACTAGTTTCATCCTCACTCCCACTTCACCCTGAGAGTCTGTTCACCAGTTTCATCCTCACTCCGAGTTCACTCTGTGAATCTGTGCACCAGTTTCATCCTCAATCCCACTTCACCCTGAGAGTCCGTTCACCAGTTTCATCCTCACTCCTAGTTCACTCTGAGAGTCTGTTCACCAGTTTCATCCTCACTCCTACTTCACTCTGAGAGTCTGTGCACTTGTTTCATCCTCACTCCTAGTTCACTCTGAGAGTCTGTTCACAAGTTCCATCCTCACTCCTACTACACCCTGAGAGTCTGTGCACTAGTTTCATCCTCACTCCTACTTCACTCTGAGAGTCTGTGCACGAGTTTCATCCTCACTCCTACTTCACTCTGAGAGTCTGTTCACTAGTTTCATCCTCACTCCTACTTCACTCTGAGAGTCTGTTCACTAATTTCATCCTCACTCCTACCTCACCCTGAGAGTCCGTGCACGAGTTGCATCCTCACTCCTACTTCACTCTGAGAGTCTGTGCACCAGTTTCATCCTCACTCCTACTTCACCCTGAGAGTCTGTGCACTAGTTTCATCCTCACTCCTACTTCACTCTGAGAGTCTGTGCACTAGTTCCATCTTCACTCCAACATCCCTCTGAGAGTCTGTTCACTAGTTTCATCCTCACTCCAGCTTCACCCTGACAGTCTGTGCACCAGTTTCATCCTCACTCCTATTTCACTCTGAGAAACTGTGCACTAGTTTCATCCTCACTCCCACTTCACTCTGAGAGTCTGTGCACTAGTTTCATCCTCACTCATTCTTCACAGAAAGTCTGTGCACGAGTTTCATCCTCACTCACACTTCACACTAAGAGTCTGTGCACTAGTTTCATCCTCACTCCTTCTTCACCATCAGATTCTGTGCACTAGTTTCATTCTCACTCCTACTTCACTCTGAGAGTCTGTGCACTAGTTTCATCCTCACTCACACTTCACCCTGAGAGTCTGTGCATTAGTTTCATCCTCACTCTTTCTTCACAGAAAGTCTGTGCACGAGTTTCATCCTCACTCCTACTTCACTCTGAGAGTCTGTGCATTAGTTTCATTCTCACTCTTTCTTCACAGAAAGTCTGTGCACGAGTTTCATCCTCACTCCTACTTCACTCTGAGAGTCTGTGCATTAGTTTCATTCTCACTCTTTCTTCACAGAAAGTCTGTGCACAAGTTTCATCCTCACTCCTACTTCACTCTGAGAGTCTGTGCATTCGTTTCATTCTCACTCTTTCTTCACAGAAAGTCTGTGCACGAGTTTCATCCTCACTCCTACTTCACTCTGAGAGTCTGTGCATTCGTTTCATTCTCACTCTTTCTTCACAGAAAGTCTGTGCACTAGTTTCATCCTCACTCCTACTTCACTCTGAGAGTCTGTGCACGAGTTTCATCCTCACTCCTACTTCACTCTGAGAGTCTGTGCATGAGTTTCATCCTCACTCTTTCATCACTCTGAGAGTCTGTGCACTAGTTTCATCCTCACTCCGACTTCACTCTGAGAGTCTGTTCACTAGTTTCATCCTCACTCCCACTTCACTCTGAGAGTCTGTGCACTAGTTTCATCCTCATTCACACTTCACCCTGAGAGTCTGTGCACAAGTTTCATCCTCACTCCCACTTCACTCTGAGAGTCTGTGCACAAGTTTCATCCTCACTCCCACTTCACTCTGAGAGACTGTGCACCAGTTTCATCCTCACTCCCACTTCACTCTGAGAGTCTGTGCACGAGTTTCATCCTCACTCCTACTTCACCCTGAGAGTCTGTGCACTAGTTTCATTCTCACTCCAACTTCACTCTGAGTCTGTGCACCAGTTTCATCCTCACTCCCACTTCACTCTGAGAGTCTGTGCACTCGTTTCATCCTCACTCCTACTTCACCCCGAGAGTCTGTGCACTAGTTTCATCCTCACTCACACTTCACTCTCAGAGTCTGTGCACTAGTTTCACCCTCGCTCCTACTTCAAACTGAGAGTCTGTTCACTAGTTTCACCCTCACTCCTACTTCACCCTGAGAGTCTGTGCACTAGTTTCATCCTCACTCCTACTTCACCCTGAGAGTCTGTGCACTAGTTTCATCCTCACTCCTACTTCACTCTGAGAGTCTGTGCACTAGTTTCATCCTCACTCCCACTTCACTCTGAGAGTCTGTGCACTAGTTTCATCCTCACTCCCACTTCAACCTGAGAGTCTGTGCACTAGTTTCATCCTCACTCCTACTTCACTCTGAGAGTCTGTGCACTAGTTTCATCCTCACTCCCACTTCACCCTGAGAGTCTGTGCACTAGTTTCATCCTCACTCCTAGTTCACACTGAGAGTCTGTGCACTCGTTTCATCCTCACTCCTACTTCACTCTGAGAGTCTGTGCACTAGTTTCATCCTCACTCCCACTTCACCCTGAGAGTCTGTTCACCAGTTTCATCCTCACTCCGAGTTCACTCTGTGAATCTGTGCACCAGTTTCATCCTCAATCCCACTTCACCCTGAGAGTCCGTTCACCAGTTTCATCCTCACTCCTAGTTCACTCTGAGAGTCTGTTCACCAGTTTCATCCTCACTCCTACTTCACTCTGAGAGTCTGTGCACTTGTTTCATCCTCACTCCTAGTTCACTCTGAGAGTCTGTTCACAAGTTCCATCCTCACTCCTACTACACCCTGAGAGTCTGTGCACTAGTTTCATCCTCACTCCTACTTCACTCTGAGAGTCTGTGCACGAGTTTCATCCTCACTCCTACTTCACTCTGAGAGTCTGTTCACTAGTTTCATCCTCACTCCTACTTCACTCTGAGAGTCTGTTCACTAATTTCATCCTCACTCCTACCTCACCCTGAGAGTCCGTGCACGAGTTGCATCCTCACTCCTACTTCACTCTGAGAGTCTGTGCACCAGTTTCATCCTCACTCCTACTTCACCCTGAGAGTCTGTGCACTAGTTTCATCCTCACTCCTACTTCACTCTGAGAGTCTGTGCACTAGTTCCATCTTCACTCCAACATCCCTCTGAGAGTCTGTTCACTAGTTTCATCCTCACTCCAGCTTCACCCTGACAGTCTGTGCACCAGTTTCATCCTCACTCCTATTTCACTCTGAGAAACTGTGCACTAGTTTCATCCTCACTCCCACTTCACTCTGAGAGTCTGTGCACTAGTTTCATCCTCACTCATTCTTCACAGAAAGTCTGTGCACGAGTTTCATCCTCACTCACACTTCACACTAAGAGTCTGTGCACTAGTTTCATCCTCACTCCTTCTTCACCATCAGATTCTGTGCACTAGTTTCATTCTCACTCCTACTTCACTCTGAGAGTCTGTGCACTAGTTTCATCCTCACTCACACTTCACCCTGAGAGTCTGTGCATTAGTTTCATCCTCACTCTTTCTTCACAGAAAGTCTGTGCACGAGTTTCATCCTCACTCCTACTTCACTCTGAGAGTCTGTGCATTAGTTTCATTCTCACTCTTTCTTCACAGAAAGTCTGTGCACGAGTTTCATCCTCACTCCTACTTCACTCTGAGAGTCTGTGCATTAGTTTCATTCTCACTCTTTCTTCACAGAAAGTCTGTGCACAAGTTTCATCCTCACTCCTACTTCACTCTGAGAGTCTGTGCATTCGTTTCATTCTCACTCTTTCTTCACAGAAAGTCTGTGCACGAGTTTCATCCTCACTCCTACTTCACTCTGAGAGTCTGTGCATTCGTTTCATTCTCACTCTTTCTTCACAGAAAGTCTGTGCACTAGTTTCATCCTCACTCCTACTTCACTCTGAGAGTCTGTGCACGAGTTTCATCCTCACTCCTACTTCACTCTGAGAGTCTGTGCATGAGTTTCATCCTCACTCTTTCATCACTCTGAGAGTCTGTGCACTAGTTTCATCCTCACTCACACTTCACCCTGAGAGTCTGTGCATGAGTTTCATCCTCACTCTTTCATCACTCTGAGAGTCTGTGCATTCGTTTCATTCTCACTCTTTCTTCACAGAAAGTCTGTGCACGAGTTTCATCCTCACTCCTACTTCACCCTGAGAGTCTGTGCACGAGTTTCATCCTCACTCCTACTTCACTCTGAGAGTCTGTGCACGAGTTTCATCCTCACTCTTTCATCACTCTGAGAGTCTGTGCACTCGTTTCATCCTCACTCCTACTTCACCCTGAGAGTCTGTGCACTCGTTTCATCCTCACTCACACTTCACACTGAGAGTCTGTGCACTGGTTTCATCCTCACTCCTAATTCACTCTGAGAGTCTGTGCACGAGTTTCATCTTCACTCCGACTTCACTCTGAGAGTCTGATCACTGGTGTCATCCACACTCCTACTTCACTCTGAGAGTCTGTGCACGATTTTCATCCTCACTCCTACTTCACTCTGAGAGTCTGTGCACTCGTTTCATCCTCACTCAGACTTCACCCTGAGAGTCTGTGAACTAGTTTAATCCTCACTCCAAGTTCACTCTGAGGGTCGATGCACGAGTTTCATCCTCACTCCTACTTCACCCTGAGAGTCTGTGCACTCGTTTCATCCTCACTCAGACTTCACCCTGAGAGTCTGTGCACTAGTTTAATCCTCACTCCAAGTTCACTCTGAGGGTCGATGCACGAGTTTCACCCTCACTCCTACTTCGCTCTGAGAGTCTGTGCACTAGTTTCATCCTCACTCCTACTTCACCCTGAGAGTCTGTGCACTCGTTTCATCCTCACTCCTACTTCACACTGAGAGTCTGTTCACTAGTTTCATCCTCACTCCTACTTCACT
Organism: Heptranchias perlo; assembly: GCF_035084215.1. Lineage (NCBI taxonomy): Eukaryota > Metazoa > Chordata > Chondrichthyes > Hexanchiformes > Hexanchidae > Heptranchias > Heptranchias perlo. The sequence continues at coordinate 59,624 of NW_027139708.1, read as the reverse complement.
CTGAGAGTCTGTGCACTAGTTTCATCCTCACTCCTACTTCACACTGAGAGTCTGTTCACTAGTTTCATCCTCACTCATTCTTCACACTGAGAGTCTGATCAATAGTTTCATTCTCACTCTTTCTTCACAGAAAGTCTGTGCACGAGTTTCATCCGCACTCCTACTTCACTCTGAGAGTCTGTGCATTAGTTTCATTCTCACTCTTTCTTCACAGAAAGTCTGTGCATGAGTTTCATCCTCACTCCTACTTCACTCTGAGAGTCTGTGCATTCGTTTCATTCTCACTCTTTCTTCACAGAAAGTCTGTGCACAAGTTTCATCCTCACTCCTACTTCACTCTGAGAGTCTGTGCATTCGTTTCATTCTCACTCTTTCTTCACAGAAAGTCTGTGCACTAGTTTCATCCTCACTCCTACTTCACTCTGAGAGTCTGTGCACGAGTTTCATCATCACTCTTTCATCACTCTGAGAGTCTGTGCACTCGTTTCATCCTCACTCCTACTTCACACTGAGAGTCTGTGCACTGGTTTCATCCTCACTCCTAATTCACTCTGAGAGTCTGTGCACTCGTTTCATCCTCACTCCTACTTCACTCTGAGAGTCTGTTCACAAGTTTCATCCTCACTCCTACTACACCCTGAGAGTCCGTGCACTAGTTGCATCCTCACTCCAACATCCCTCTGAGAGTCTGGGCACTAGTTTCATCCTCACTCCTGCACCCTGAGAGTCTGTGTACTAATTTCATGCTCACTCCTGCACCCTGAGAGTCTGTGCACTAGTTTCATCCTCACTCCTACTTCACTCTGAGAGTCTGTGCACTAGTTCCATCCTCACTCACACTTCACCCTGAGAGTCTGTGCACGAGTTTCATCCTCACTCTTTCATCACTCTGAGAGTCTGTGCATTAGTTTCATTCTCACTCTTTCTTCACAGAAAGTCTGTGCACGAGTTTCATCCTCACTCCTACTTCACTCTGAGAGTCTGTGCACGAGTTTCATCCTCACTCCTACTTCACTCTGAGAGTCTGTGCACGAGTTTCATCCTCACTCTTTCATCACTCTGAGAGTCTGTGCACTCGTTTCATCCTCACTCCTACTTCACCCTGAGAGTCTGTGCACTCGTTTCATCCTCACTCACACTTCACACTGAGAGTCTGTGCACTGGTTTCATCCTCACTCCTAATTCACTCTGAGAGTCTGTGCACGAGTTTCATCCTCACTCCTACTTCACTCTGAGAGTCTGATCACTGGTGTCATCCACACTCCTACTTCACTCTGAGAGTCTGTGCACGATTTTCATCCTCACTACTACTTCACTCTGAGAGTCTGTGCACTCGTTTCATCCTCACTCAGACTTCACCCTGAGAGTCTGTGCACTAGTTTAATCCTCACTCCAAGTTCACTCTGAGGGTCGATGCACGAGTTTCATCCTCACTCCTACTTCACCCTGAGAGTCTGTGCACTCGTTTCATCCTCACTCAGACTTCACCCTGAGAGTCTGTGCACTAGTTTAATCCTCACTCCAAGTTCACTCTGAGGGTCGATGCACGAGTTTCACCCTCACTCCTACTTCACTCTGAGAGTCTGTGCACTAGTTTCATCCTCACTCCTACTTCACCCTGAGAGTCTGTGCACTAGTTTCATCCTCACTCCTACTTCACACTGAGAGTCTGTTCACTAGTTTCATCCTCACTCCTACTTCACTCTGAGAGTCTGTGCACTAGTTTCATCCTCACTCCTACTTCACACTGAGAGTCTGTTCACTAGTTTCATCCTCACTCATTCTTCACACTGAGAGTCTGATCAATAGTTTCATCCTCACTCCAAGTTCAATCTGAGAGTCTGTTCACTAGTTTCATCCTCACAACAAGTTCACCCTGAGAGTCTGTGCACTCGATCCATCCTCACTCCTACTTAACTCTGAGAGTCCGTGCAATAGATTCATCCTCACTCCGACTTCACTCTGAGAGTCTGTTCACGAGTTTCATCCTCACTCCGACTTCACCCTGAGAGTCTGTGCACTCGTTCCATCCTCACTCCTCCTTCACACTGAGAGTCTGTGCACTAGTTTCATCCTCACTCCGACTTCACTCTGAGAGTCTGTGCACTAATTTCATCCTCACTCACACTTCACCCTGACAGTCTGTGCTCTAGTTTCATCCTCACTCACACTTCACCCTGAGAGTCTGTGCACTCGTTTCATCCTCACTCCTACTTCACCCTGAGAGTCTGTGCATTAGTCTCATCCTCACTCCTACTTCACTCTGAGAGTCTGTGCACAAGTTTCATCCTCACTCCTACTTCACTCTGAGAGTCTGTGCACTAGTTTCACCCTCACTCCTACTTCACTCTGAGAGTCTGTGCACTCATTTCATCGTCACTCACACTTCACTCGGAGAATCTGTGCACTAGTTTCATCCTCACACCTTCTTCACACTGAGAGTCTGTTCTCTAGTTTCATCCTCACTCCTACTTTACCCTGAGAGTCTGTGCACTAGTTTCATCCTCACTCCCACTTCACTCTGAGAGTCTGTGCACTAGTTTCATCCTCACACCTTCTTCACACTGAGAGTCTGTTCTCCAGTTTCATCCTCACTCACACTTCACACTGAGAGTCTGTGCTTTAGTCTCATCCTCACTCCGACTTCACCCTGAGAGTCTGTTCACTTGTTTCATCCTCACTCCGACATCACTCTGAGACTCTGTGCAGGAGTCAATTCTCACTCCTACTTCGCTCTGAGAATCTGTGCACTTGTTTCATCCTCACTCCTACTTCACCCGGAGAGTCTGTGCACTTGTTTCATCGTCACTCCTACTTCACTCTGAGAGCCTGTGCACTTGTTTCATCGTCACTCACACTTCATGCTGAGAGTCTGTTCACTAGTTTCATCCTCATTCATACTTCACTCTGAGAGTCTGTCTACTAGTTTCATCCTCACTCCTTCTTCACTCTGAGATTCGGTGCATTAGTTTAATCCTCACTCCTCCGCCACCCTGAGAGTCTGTGCACTAGTTCCATCCTCACTCCTACTTCACTCTGAGAGTCTGTGCACTAGTTTCATCCTCACTCCTACTTCACCCTGAGAGTCTGTGCACTAGTTTCATCCTCACTCCTACTTCACCCTGAGAGTCTGTGCACTAGTTTCATCCTCACTCCTACTTCACCCTGAGAGTCTGTGCACTAGTTTCATCCTCACTCCTCCTTCACTCTGAGAGTCTGTGCACTAGTTTCATCCTCACTCACACTTCACTCTGAGAGTCTATGCACGAGATTCATCCTCACTCCCACTTCACTCTGGGAGTCTGTGCAATAGTTTCATCCTCACTCCGACTTCACTCTGAGAGTCTGTTCACTAGTTTCATCCTCACTCCTACTTCACTCTGAGAGTCTGTGCACTAGTTCCATCCTCACTCCTACTTCACTCTGAGAGTCTGTGCACTAGTTTCATCCTCACTCCGACTTCACCCTGAGAATCTGTGCACTTGTTTCATCCTCACTCCTACATCACTCTGAGACTCTGTGCACTAGTTCATACCTCACTCCTACTTCACTCTGAGAGTCTGTGCACTAGTTTCATCCTCACTCCGACTTCACCCTGAGAGTCTGTGCACTAGTTTCATCCTCACTCCTACTTCACCCGGAGAGTATGTGCACTTGTTTCTTCGTCACTCACACTTCACCCTGAGAGTCTGTTCACAAGTTTCATCCTTACTCCTACTTCACTCTGAGAGTCTGTCTACTAGTTTCATCCTCACTCCTCCTTCACACTGAGAGTCTGTGCACTAGTTTCATCCTCACTCCTACTTCACTCTGAGTGTCTGTGCACGAGATTCATCCTCACTCCCACTTCACTCTGAGAGTCTGTGCACTAGTTTCATCCTCAATCCCACTTCACTCTGAGAGTCTGTGCACTAGTTCCATCCTCACTCCTACTTCACTCTGAGAGTCTGTGCACGAGTTTCATCCTCACTCCCACTTCACTCTGAGAGTCTGTGCACCAGTATTATCACTCCTACTTCACTCTGTGAGACTGAGCGCGAGTTTCATCCTCACTCCTACTTCACCATGAGAGTTTGTGCACTTGTTTCATCCTCACTCCTACTTCACCCTGAGAGTCTGTGCACGAGTTTCATCCTCACTCCTACATCACTCTGAAAGTCTGTGCATGAGTTTCATCCTCACTCCGACTTCACTTTGAGAGTCTGTGCACTAGTTTCATTCTCACTCCCACTTCACCCTGAGAGTCTGTGCACTAGTTTCATCCTCACTCCTACTTCACTCTGAGAGTCTGTGCACTAGTTTCATCCTCACTCCCACTTCACTCTGAGAGTCTGTGCACTAGTTTCATCCTCACTCACACTTCACCCTGAGAGTCTGTGCTCTAGTTTCATCCTCACTCCTCCTTCACTCTGAGAGTCTGTGCACTAGTTTCATTCTCACTCCCACTTCACCCTGAGAGTCTGTGCACTAGTTCCATCCTCACTCCTCCTTCACTCTGAGAGTCTGTGCACTAGTTTCATTCTCACTCCTACTTCACTCTGAGAGACTGTGCGCGAGTTTCATCCTCACTCCTACTTAACGATGAGAGTCTGTGCAATTGTTTCATCCTCACTCCTACTTCACTCTGAGAGTCTGTGCACTAGTATTATCACTCCTACTTCACTCTGAGAGACTGAGCGCTAGTTTCATCCTCACTCCTACTTCACTCTGAAAGTCTGTGCACGAGTTTTATCCTCACTCCTACTTCACTCTGAGACTCTGTGCACTAGTTTCATCCTCACTCCTACTTCACTCTGAGACTCTGCACGAGTTTCATCCTCACAACAAGTACACTCTGGGAGTCTGTGCATTAGTCTCATCCTCACTCCGACTTCACTCTGAGAATCTGTGCACCAGTTTCATCCTCACTCCTTCTTCACACTGAGAGTCTATGCATTAGTCTCATCCTCACTCCGACTTCACCCTGAGAGTCTGTGCACTTGTTTCATCCTCACTCCGACATCACTCTGAGACTCTGTGCAGGAGTCAATCCTCACTCCTACTTCACTCTGAGAATCTGTGCACCAGTTTCATCCTCACTCCTTCTTCACACTGAGAGTCTATGCATTAGTCTCATCCTCAATCCAACTTCACCCTGAGAGTCTGTGCACTAGTTTCATCCTCACTCCTACTTCACTCTGAGAGTCTGTGCACTTGTTTTAACGTGACTCCTACTTCACTCTGAGAGTCTGTGCACTTGTTTCATCGTCACTCACACTTCATGCTGAGAGTCTGTTCACTAGTTTCATCCTCACTCATACTTCACTCTGAGAGTCTGTTTACTAGTTTCATCCTCAATCCCACTTCACTCTGAGAGTCTGTGCACTAGTTCCATCCTCACTCCTACTTCACTCTGAGAGTCTGTGCACTAGTTTCATCCTCACTCCTACTTCACTCTGAGAGTCTGTGCACTAGTTTCATCCTCATTCCCACTTCACTCTGAGAGTCTGTGCACTAGTTCCATCCTCACTCCTACTTCACTCTGAGAGTCTGTGCACTAGTTTCATCCTCATTCCCACTTCACTCTGAGAGTCTGTGCACCAGTATTATCACTCCTACTTCACTCTGTGAGAGTGAGCGCTAGTTTCATCCTCACTCCTACTTCACCATGAGAGTTTGTGCACTTGTTTCATCCTCACTCCTACTTCACCCTGAGAGTCTGTGCACGAGTTTCATCCTCACTCCTACATCACTCTGAAAGTCTGTGCATGAGTTTCATCCTCACTCCTACTTCACCCTGAGAGTCTGTGCACTAGTTTCATCCTCACTCCGACTTCACTCTGAGAGTCTGTTCACTAGTTTCATCCTCACTCCCACTTCACTCTGAGAGTCTGTGCACTAGTTTCATCCTCATTCACACTTCACCCTGAGAGTCTGTGCACTAGTTTCATCCTCACTCCTCCTTCACTCTGAGAGTCTGCGCACTAGTTTCATCCTCAGTCCGACTTCTCCCTGAGAGTCTGTGCACTTGTTCCATCCTCACTCCTCCTTCACTCTGAGAGTCTGTGCACTAGTTTCATTCTCACTCCCACTTCACTCTGAGAGTCTGCGCACTGGTTTCATCCTCACTCCTACTTCACTCTGAGAGACTGTGCGCGAGTTTCATCCTCACTCCTACTTAACCATGAGAGTCTGTGCAATTGTTTCATCCTCACTCCTACTTCACTCTGAGAGTCTGTGCACTAGTATTATCACTCCTACTTCACTCTGAGAGACTGAGCGCTAGTTTCATCCTCACTCCTACTTCACTCTGAAAGTCTGTGCACGAGTTTTATCCTCACTCCTACTTCACTCTGAGACTCTGTGCACTAGTTTCATCCTCACTCCTACTTCACTCTGAGACTCTGCACGAGTTTCATCCTCACAACAAGTACACTCTGGGAGTCTGTGCATTAGTCTCATCCTCACTCCGACTTCACTCTGAGAATCTGTGCACCAGTTTCATCCTCACTCCTTCTTCACACTGAGAGTCTATGCATTAGTCTCATCCTCACTCCGACTTCACCCTGAGAGTCTGTGCACTTGTTTCATCCTCACTCCGACATCACTCTGAGACTCGGTGCAGGAGTCAGTCCTCACTCCTACTTCACTCTGAGAATCTGTGCACTAGTTTCATCCTCAATCCAACTTCACCCTGAGAGTCTGTGCACTAGTTTCATCCTCACTCCTACTTCACTCTGAGAGTCTGTGCACTTGTTTTAACGTGACTCCTACTTCACCCTGAGAGTCTGTGCACTTGTTTCATCGTCACTCACACTTCATGCTGAGAGTCTGTTCACTAGTTTCATCCTCACTCATACTTCACTCTGAGAGTCTGTTTACTAGTTTCATCCTCACTCCTTCTTCACTCTGAGATTCGATGCAATAGTTTCATCCTCACACCTACGCCACCCTGAGAGTCTGTGCACTCGTTCCATCCTCACTCTTACTTCACTCTGAGAGTCTGTGCACTAGTTTCATCCTCACTCCCACTTCACTCTGAGAGTCTGTGCACTAGTTTCATCCTCACTCCGACTTCACCCTGAGAGTCTGTGCACTAGTTTCATCCTCACTCCCACTTCACACTGAGAGTCTGTGCACGAGTTTCATTCTCACTCCTACTTCACTCTGAGAGACTGTGCGCGAGTTTCATCCTCACTCCTACTTAACCATGAGAGTCTGTGCAATTGTTTCATCCTCACTCCTACTTCACTCTGAGAGTCTGTGCACTAGTATTATCACTCCTACTTCACTCTGAGAGACTGAGCGCTAGTTTCATCCTCACTCCTACTTCACTCTGAAAGTCTGTGCACTAGTTTCATCCTCACTCCTACTTCACTCTGAGACTCTGCACTAGTTTCATCCTCACAACAAGTACACTCTGGGAGTCTGTGCATTAGTCTCATCCTCACTCCGACTTCACTCTGAGAATCTGTGCACCAGTTTCATCCTCACTCCTTCTTCACACTGAGAGTCTGTGCATTAGTCTCATCCTCACTCCGACTTCACCCTGAGAGTCTGTGCACTTGTTTCATCCTCACTCCGACATCACTCTGAGACTCTGTGCAGGAGTCAATCCTCACTCCTACTTCACTCTGAGAATCTGTGCACTAGTTTCATCCTCACTCCTACTTCACTCTGAGAGTCTGTGCACTTGTTTTAACGTGACTCCTACTTCACTCTGAGAGTCTGTGCACTTGTTTCATCGTCACTCACACTTCATGCTGAGAGTCTGTTCACTAGTTTCATCCTCACTCATACTTCACTCTGAGAGTCTGTGCACTGGTTTCATCCTCACTCCTACTTCACTCTGAGAGTCTGTGCACTTGTTTTAACGTGACTCCTACTTCACTCTGAGAGTCTGTGCACTTGTTTCATCGTCACTCATACTTCACACTGAGAGTCTGTTCACCAGTTTCATCCTCAATCCCACTTCACTCTGAGAGTCTGTGCACTAGTTCCATCCTCACTCCTACTTCACTCTGAGAGTCTGTGCACTAGTTTCATCCTCATTCCCACTTCACTCTGAGAGTCTGTGCACCAGTATTATCACTCCTACTTCACTCTGTGAGAGTGAGCGCTAGTTTCATCCTCACTCCTACTTCACCATGAGAGTTTGTGCACGAGTTTCATCCTCACTCCTACTTCACCATGAGAGTTTGTGCACGAGTTTCATCCTCACTCCTAATTCACCCTGAGAGTCTGTGCACGAGTTTCATCCTCACTCCTACTTCACCCTGAGAGTCTGTGCACGAGTTTCATCCTCACTCCTACATCACTCTGAAAGTCTGTGCATGAGTTTCATCCTCACTCCTACTTCACCCTGAGAGTCTGTGCACTAGTTTCATCCTCACTCCGACTTCACTCTGAGAGTCTGTTCACTAGTTTCATCCTCACTCCCACTTCACTCTGAGAGTCTGTGCACTAGTTTCATCCTCATTCACACTTCACCCTGAGAGTCTGTGCACTAGTTTCATCCTCACTCCTCCTTCACTCTGAGAGTCTGTGCACTTGTTTCATCCTCACTCCTACTTCACCCTGAGAGTCTGTGCACGAGTTTCATCCTCACTCCTACATCACTCTGAAAGTCTGTGCATGAGTTTCATCCTCACTCCTACTTCACTCTGAGAGTCTGTTCACTAGTTTCATCCTCACTCCCACTTCACTCTGAGAGTCTGCGCACTAGTTTCATCCTCACTCCTACTTCACCCTGAGAGTCTGTGCACTAGTTTCATCCTCACTCCGACTTCTCCCTGAGAGTCTGTGCACTAGTTCCATCCTCACTCCTCCTTCACTCTGAGAGTCTGTGCACTAGTTTCATCCTCACTCCTCCTTCACTCTGAGAGTCTGTGCACTAGTTTCATTCTCACTCCCACTTCACTCTGAGAGTCTGCGCACTAGTTTCATCCTCACTCCTACTTCACTCTGAGAGACTGTGCGCGAGTTTCATCCTCACTCCTACTTAACGATGAGAGTCTGTGCAATTGTTTCATCCTCACTCCTACTTCACTCTGAGAGTCTGTGCACTAGTATTATCACTCCTACTTCACTCTGAGAGACTGAGCGCTAGTTTCATCCTCACTCCTACTTCACTCTGAAAGTCTGTGCGCGAGTTTTATCCTCACTCCTACTTCACTCTGAGACTCTGTGCACTAGTTTCATCCTCACTCCTACTTCACTCTGAGACTCTGCACGAGTTTCATCCTCACAACAAGTACACTCTGGGAGTCTGTGCATTGGTCTCATCCTCACTCCGACTTCACACTGAGAGTCTATGCATTAGTCTCATCCTCACTCCGACTTCACCCTGTGAGTCTGTGCACTTGTTTCATCCTCACTCCGACATCACTCTGAGACTCTGTGCAGGAGTCAATCCTCACTCCTACTTCACTCTGAGAATCTGTGCACTAGTTTCATCCTCAATCCAACTTCACCCTGAGAGTCTGTGCACCAGTTTCATCCTCACTCCTACTTCACTCTGAGAGTCTGTGCACTTGTTTTAACGTGACTCCTACTTCACTCTGAGAGTCTGTGCACTTGTTTCATCGTCACTCACACTTCATGCTGAGAGTCTGTTCACTAGTTTCATCCTCACTCATACTTCACTCTGAGAGTCTGTTTACTAGTTTCATCCTCACTCCTTCTTCACTCTGAGATTCGATGCATTAGTTTCATCCTCACACCTACGTCACCCTGAGAGTCTGTGCACTAGTTTCATCCTCACTCCCACTTCACACTGAGAGTCTGTGCACGAGTTTCATCCTCACTCCTACTTCACTCTGAGAGTCTGTGTACGAGTTCCATCCTCACTCCTTCACCCTGAGAGTCTGTGCACTCGTTTCATCCTCACTCCCACTTCACTCTGAGAGTCTGTGCACTAGTTTCATCCTCACTCCTCCTTCACACTGAGAGTCTGTGCACTAGTTTCATCCTCACTCCTACTTCACTCTGAGAGTCTGTGCACGAGATTCATCCTCACTCCCTCTTCACTCTGGGAGTCTGTGCAATAGTTTCATCCTCACTCCGACTTCACTCTGAGAGTCTGTTCACTAGTTTCATCCTCATTCCTACTTCACCCTGAGAATTTGTACACTTGTTTCATCCTCACTCCTACATCACTCTGAGACTCTGTGCACTAGTTCAATCCTCACTCCTACTTCACTCTGAGAGTCTGTGCACTAGTTCCATCCTCACTCCTACTTCACTCTGAGAGTCTGTGCACTAGTTTCATCCTCACTGCTACTTCACCCTGAAAGTCTGTGCACTAGTTTCATCCTCACTCCGACTTCACTCTGAGAGTCTGTTCACTAGTTTCATCCTCACTCCTACTTCACACTGAGAGTCTGTGCACTAGTTTCATCCTCACTCCTACTTCACCCGGAGAGTCTGTGCACTAGTTTCATCCTTACTCCTACTTCACTCTGAGATTAGGTGCACTAGTTTCATCCTCAATCCCACTTCACTCTGAGAGTCTGTGCACTAGTTCCATCCTCACTCCTACTTCACTCTGAGAGTCTGTGCACTAGTTTCATCCTCACTCCCACTTCACTCTGAGAGTCTGTGCACTAGTTTCATCCTCACTCCTACTTCACCCTGAGAGTCTGTGCACTAGTTTCATCCTCACTCACACTTCACTCTGAAAGTCTGTGCACGAGTTTCATCCTCACTCCTACTTCACTCTGAGAGTCTGTGCACTCGTTTCATCCTCACTCACACTTCATTCTGAGAGTCTGTGCACTAGTTTCATCCTCACTCCCACTTCACTCTGCGAGTCTGTGCACTAGTTTCATTCTCACTCCTACTTCACCCTGAGAGTCTGTTCACTAGTTTCATCCTCATTCACACTTCACCCTGAGAGTCTGTTCACTAGTTTCATCCTCACTCCCACTTCACCCTGAGAGTCTGTGCACTAGTTTCATCCTCACTCCCACTTCACTCTGAGGGTCTGTGCACTAGTTTCATCCTCACTCCCACTTCACTCTGAGAGTCTGTGCACTAGTTTCATCCTCACTCACACTTCACCCTGAGAGTCTGTGCACTAGTTTCATCCTCACTCACACTTCACTCTGAGAGTCTGTGCACTAGTTTCATCCTCACTCCCACTTCACCCTGAGAGTCTGTGCACTTGTTTCATCCTCACTCCTATTTCACTCTGAGAGTCTGTGCACTAGTTTCATCCTCACTCCCACTTCACTCTGAGAGTCTGTGCACTAGTATTATCACTCCTACTTCACTCTGAGAGACTGAGCGCTAGTTTCATCCTCACTCCTACTTCACTCTGAGACTCTTTGCACTAGTTTCATCCTCACTCCTTCACCCTGAGAGTCTGTGCACTCGTTTCATCCTCACTCCCACTTCACTCTGAGAGTCTGTGCACTAGTTTCGTCCTCACACCTCCTTCACACTGAGAGTCTGTGCACTAGTTTCATCCTCACTCCTACTTCACTCTGAGAGTCTGTGCACGAGATTCATCCTCACTCCCACTTCACTCTGGGAGTCTGTGCAATATTTTCATCCTCACTCCGACTTCACCTGAGAGTCTGTGCACTAGTTTCATCCTCACTCCCACTTCACTCTGAGAGTCTGTGCACTAGTATTATCACTCCTACTTCACTCTGAGAGACTGAGCGCTAGTTTCATCCTCACTCCTACTTCACCCTGAGAGTCTGTGCACTGGTTTCATCCTCACTCCTACTTCACTCTGAAAGTCTGTGCACGAGTTTCATCCTCACTCCTACTTCACTCTGAGACTCTTTGCACTAGTTTCATCCTCACTCCTTCACCCTGAGAGTCTGTGCACTCGTTTCATCCTCACTCCCACTTCACTCTGAGAGTCTGTGCACTAGTTTCGTCCTCACACCTCCTTCACACTGAGAGTCTGTGCACTAGTTTCATCCTCACTCCTACTTCACTCTGAGAGTCTGTGCACTTGTTTCATCCTCACTCCGACATCACTCTGAGACTCTGTGCACTAGTTCAATCCTCACTCCTACTTCACTCTGAGAGTCTGTGCACGAGTTTCATCCTCACTCCTACTTCACACTGAGAGTATGTGCACTTGTTTCTTCGTCACTCACACTTCACCCTGAGAGTCTGTTCACAAGTTTCATCCTTACTCCTACTTCACTCTGAGAGTCTGTCTACTAGTTTCATCCTCACTCCTTCTTCACTCTGAGAGTCTGTGCACTAGTTCCATCCTCACTCCTACTTCACTCTGAGAGTCTGTGCACTAGTTTCATCCTCACTCCCACTTCACTCTGAGAGTCTGTGCACTAGTATTATCACTCCTACTTCACTCTGTGAGTCTGTGCACGAGATTCATCCTCACTCCCTCTTCACTCTGGGAGTCTGTGCAATAGTTTCATCCTCACTCCGACTTCACTCTGAGAGTCTGTTCACTAGTTTCATCCTCATTCCTACTTCACCCTGAGAATTTGTACACTTGTTTCATCCTCACTCCTACATCACTCTGAGACTCTGTGCACTAGTTCAATCCTCACTCCTACTTCACTCTGAGAGTCTGTGCACTAGTTCCATCCTCACTCCTACTTCACTCTGAGAGTCTGTGCACTAGTTTCATCCTCACTCCCACTTCACTCTGAGAGTCTGTGCACTAGTTTCATCCTCACTGCTACTTCACCCTGAGAGTCTGTGCACTAGTTTCATCCTCACTCCGACTTCACTCTGAGAGTCTGTTCACTAGTTTCATCCTCACTCCTACTTCACCCGGAGAGTCTGTGCACGAGTTTCATCCTCAATCCCACTTCACTCTGAGAGTCTGTGCACTAGTTCCATCCTCACTCCTACTTCACTCTGAGAGTCTGTGCACAAGTTTCATCCTCACTCCCACTTCACTCTGAGAGTCTGTGCACTAGTTTCATCCTCACTCCTACTTCACCCTGAGAGTCTGTGCACTCGTTTCATCCTCACTCACACTTCATTCTGAGAGTCTGTGCACTAGTTTCATCCTCACTCCCACTTCACTCTGCGAGTCTGTGCACTAGTTTCATTCTCACTCCTACTTCACCCTGAGAGTCTGTTCACTAGTTTCATCCTCATTCACACTTCACCCTGAGAGTCTGTTCACTAGTTTCATCCTCACTCCCACTTCACCCTGAGAGTCTGTGCACTAGTTTCATCCTCACTCCCACTTCACTCTGAGGGTCTGTGCACTAGTTTCATCCTCACTCCCACTTCACTCTGAGAGTCTGTGCACTAGTTTCATCCTCACTCACACTTCACCCTGAGAGTCTGTGCACTAGTTTCATCCTCACTCACACTTCACCCTGAGAGTCTGTGCACTCGTTTCATCCTCACTCCCACTTCACCCTGAGAGTCTGTGCACTTGTTTCATCCTCACTCCTATTTCACTCTGAGAGTCTGTGCACTAGTTTCATCCTCACTCCCACTTCACTCTGAGAGTCTGTGCACTAGTATTATCACTCCTACTTCACTCTGAGAGACTGAGCGCTAGTTTCATCCTCACTCCTACTTCACTCTGAGACTCTTTGCACTAGTTTCATCCTCACTCCTTCACCCTGAGAGTCTGTGCACTCGTTTCATCCTCACTCCCACTTCACTCTGAGAGTCTGTGCACTAGTTTCGTCCTCACACCTCCTTCACACTGAGAGTCTGTGCACTAGTTTCATCCTCACTCCTACTTCACTCTGAGAGTCTGTGCACGAGATTCATCCTCACTCCCACTTCACTCTGGGAGTCTGTGCAATATTTTCATCCTCACTCCGACTTCACTCTGAGAGTCTGTTCACTAGTTTCATCCTCATTCCGACTTCACCTGAGAGTCTGTGCACTAGTTTCATCCTCACTCCCACTTCACTCTGAGAGTCTGTGCACTAGTATTATCACTCCTACTTCACTCTGAGAGACTGAGCGCTAGTTTCATCCTCACTCCTACTTCACCCTGAGAGTCTGTGCACTGGTTTCATCCTCACTCCTACTTCACTCTGAAAGTCTGTGCACGAGTTTCATCCTCACTCCTACTTCACTCTGAGACTCTTTGCACTAGTTTCATCCTCACTCCTTCACCCTGAGAGTCTGTGCACTCGTTTCATCCTCACTCCCACTTCACTCTGAGAGTCTGTGCACTAGTTTCGTCCTCACACCTCCTTCACACTGAGAGTCTGTGCACTAGTTTCATCCTCACTCCTACTTCACTCTGAGAGTCTGTGCACTTGTTTCATCCTCACTCCGACATCACTCTGAGAGTCTGTGCACTAGTTTCATCCTCACTCCTACTTCACACTGAGAGTATGTGCACTTGTTTCTTCGTCACTCACACTTCACCCTGAGAGTCTGTTCACAAGTTTCATCCTTACTCCTACTTCACTCTGAGAGTCTGTCTACTAGTTTCATCCTCACTCCTTCTTCACTCTGAGAGTCTGTGCACTAGTTCCATCCTCACTCCTACTTCACTCTGAGAGTCTGTGCACTAGTTTCATCCTCACTCCCACTTCACTCTGAGAGTCTGTGCACTAGTATTATCACTCCTACTTCACTCTGTGAGACTGAGCGCTAGTTTCATCCTCACTCCTACTTCACTCTGAAAGTCTGTGCACGAGTTTCATCCTCACTCCTACTTCACTTTGAGAGTCTGTGCACTAGTTTCATTCTCACTCCCACTTCACCCTGTGAGTCTGTGCACTAGTTTCATCCTCACTCACACTTCACCCGAAGAGTCTATGCACTAGTTTCATCCTCACTCCCACTTCACTCTGAGAGTCTGCGCAATAGTTTCATCCTCACTCCTACTTCACCCGGAGAGTCTGTTCACTAGTTTCATCCTCACTCATACTTCACTCTGAGACTCTGTGCACTTGTTTTAACGTCACTCCTACTTCACTCTGAGAGTCTGTGCACTCGTTTCATCGTCACTCACACTTCATGCTGAGAGTCTGTTCACTAGTTTCATCCTCACTCATACTTCACTCTGAGAGTCTGTTTACTAGTTTCATCCTCACTCCTTCTTCACTCTGAGATTCGGTGCATTCGTTTCATCCTCACTCCTACGCCACCCTGAGAGTCTGTGCACTAGTTTCATCCTCACTCCCACTTCACACTGAGAGTCTGTGCACGAGTTTCATCCTCACTCCTACTTCACTCTGAGAGTCTGTGCACGAGTTTCATCCTCACTCCTACTTCACTCTGAGAGTCTGTGTACTGGTTCCATCCTCACTCCTTCACCCTGAGAGTCTGTGCACTCGTTTCATCCTCACTCCCACTTCACTCTGAGAGTCTGTGCACTAGTTTCATCCTCACTCCTCCTTCACACTGAGAATCTGTGCACTAGTTTCATCCTCACTCCTACTTCACTCTGAGAGTCTGTGCACGAGATTCATCCTCACTCCCACTTCACTCTGGGAGTCTGTGCAATAGTTTCATCCTCACTCCGACTTCACTCTGAGAGTCTGTTCACTAGTTTCATCCTCATTCCGACTTCACCCTGAGAGTCTGATCACTCGTTTCATCCTCATTCCTACTTCACCCTGAGAATCTGTGCACTTGTTTCATCCTCATTCCGACATCACTCTGAGACTCTGTGCACTCGTTCAATCCTCACTCCTACTTCACTCAGAGAGTCTGTTCACTAGTTTCATCCTCACTCCTACTTCACACTGAGAGTCAGTGCACTCGTTTCATCCTCACTCCTACTTCACCCGGAGAGTCTGTGCACTAGTTTCATCCTTACTCCTACTTCACTCTGAGAGTCTGTCCACTAGTTTCATCCTCACTCCTTCTTCACTCTGAGATTAGGTGCACTAGTTTCATCCTCAATCCCACTTCACTCTGAGAGTCTGTGCACTAGTTTCATCCTCACTCCCACTTCACTCTGAGAGTCTGTGCACTAGTTTCATCCTCACTCCTACTTCACCCTGAGAGTCTGTGCACAAGTTTCATCCTCACTCACACTTCACTCTGAAAGTCTGTGCACGAGTTTCATCCTCACACATACTTCACCCTGAGAGTCTGTGCACTAGTTTCATCCTCACTCCCACTTCACTCTGAGAGTCTGTGCACTAGTTTCATCCTCACTCCCACTTCACTCTGAGAGTCTGTGCACTAGTTTCATCCTCACTCACACTTCACCCTGAGAGTCTGTGCACTCGTTCCATCCTCACTCCCACTTCAATCTGAGAGTCTGTGCACTAGTTTCATCATCACTCCTACTTCACTCTGAGAGTCTGTGCACGAGATTCATCCTCACTCCCACTTCACTCTGAGAGTCTGTGCACTCGTATTATCACTCCTACTTCACTCTGAGAGACTGAGCGCTCGTTTCATCCTCACTCCTACTTCACCCTGAGAGTCTGTGCACTAGTTTCATCCTCACTCCTACTTCACTCTGAGAGTCTCTGCACTCGTTTCATCCTCACTGCCACTTCACTCTGAGAGTCTGTGCACTAGTTTCATCCTCACTCCTACTTCACTCTGAGAGTCTGTGCACGAGATTCATCCTCACTCCCACTTCACTCTGGGAGTCTGTGCAATATTTTCATCCTCACTCCTACTTCACCCTGAGAGTCTGTGCACCAGTTTCATCCTCATTCCTACTTCACCCTGAGAATCTGTGCACTTGTTTCATCCTCACTCCTACATCACTCTGAGACTCTGTGCACTAGTTCAATCCTCACTCCTACATCACTCTGAGAGTCTGTGCACTAGTTTCATCCTCACTCCTTCTTCACTCTGAGAGTCTGTGCACTAGTTTCATCCTCACTCCTTCTTCACTCTGAGAGTCTGTGCACTAGTTTCATCCTCAATCCCACTTCACTCTGAGAGTCTGTGCACTAGTTCCATCCTCACTCCTACTTCACTCTGAGAGTCTGTGCACTAGTTTCATCCTCACTCCCACTTCATTCTGAGAGTCTGTGCACTAGTATTATCACTCCTACTTCACTCTGTGAGACTGAGCGCTAGTTTCATCCTCACTCCTACTTCACTCTGAAAGTCTGTGCACGAGTTTCATCCTCACTCCTACTTCACTTTGAGAGTCTGTGCACTAGTTTCATCCTCACTCACACTTCACCCGAAGAGTCTATGCACTAGTTTCTTCCTCACTCCTACTTCACTCTGAGAGTCTGTGCACCAGTTTCATCCTCACTCCTACTTCACTCTGAGACTCTGTGCACTCGTTTGATCCTCACTCCTCCTTCACACTGAGAGTCTGTGCACTAGTTTCATCCTCATTCCTACTTCCAACTGAGAGTATGTGCACTTGTTTCTTTGTCACTCACACTTCACCCTGAGAGTCTGTTCACAAGTTTCATCCTTACTCCTACTTCACTCTGAGAGTCTGTCTACTAGTTTCATCCTCACTCCTTCTTCACTCTGAGATTAGGTGCACGAGTTTCATCCTCAATCCCACTTCACTCTGAGAGTCTGTGCACTAGTTTCATCCTCACTCCCACTTCACTCTGAGAGTCTGTGCACTAGTATTATCACTCCTACTTCACTCTGTGAGACTGAGCGCTAGTTTCATCCTCACTCCTACTTCACCATGAGAGTTTGTGCACTTGTTTCATCCTCACTCCTACTTCACTCTGAAAGTCTGTGCACGAGTTTCATCCTCACTCCTACTTCACTTTGAGAGTCTGTGCACTAGTTTCATCCTCACTCACACTTCACCCGAAGAGTCTATGTACTAGTTTCATCCTCACTCCTACTTCACTCTGAGAGTCTGTGCACTAGTTTCATCCTCACTCACACTTCACCCTGAGAGTCTGTGCACCAGTTTCATCCTCACTCCTACTTCACTCTGAAAGTCTGTGCACGAGTTTCATCCTCACTCCTACTTCACCCTGGGAGTCTGTGCACTAGTTTCATCCTCACTCCCACTTCACTCTGCGAGTCTGTGCACGAGTTTCATCCTCACTCCCACATCACTCTGAGAGTCTGTGCACTTGTTTCATCCTCACTCCCACTTCACTCTGAGAGACTGTGCACTAGTTTCATCCTCACTCACACTTCACCCTGACAGTCTGTGCACTAGTTTCATCCTCACTCCCACTTCACTCTGCGAGTCTGTGCACTTGTTTCATCCTCACTCCCACTTCACTCTGAGAGACTGTGCACTAGTTTCATCCTCACTCACACTTCACCCTGACAGTCTGTGCACTAGTTCCATCCTCACTCCTACTTCACTCTGCGAGTCTGTGCAATAGTTTCATCCTCACTCCCACATCACTCTGAGAGTCTGTGCACTGGTTTCATCCTCACTCCCACTTCACCCTGAGAGTCTGTGCACTAGTTCCATCCTCACTCCTCCTTCACTCTGAGAGTCTGTGCACTAGTTTCATTCTCACTCCCACTTCACTCTGAGAGTCTGCGCACTAGTTTCATCCTCACTCCGACTTCACTCTGAGAGTCTGTGCACTTGTTTCATCCTCACTCCTACTTCACTCTGAGAGTCTGTGCACTCGTTCCATCCTCACTCCTCCTTCACGCTGAGAGTCTGTGCACTCGTGTCATCCTCACTCCTACTTCACGCTGAGAGTCTGTGCACTCGTGTCATCCTCACTCCTACTTCACTCTGAGAGTCTGTGCACCAGTTTCATCCTCACTCCTACTTCACCCTGAGAGTCTGTGCACTCGGTTCATCCTCACTCCTACTTCACCCTGAGAGTCTGTACACGAGGTTAATCCTCACTCCTACTTCACTCTGAGATTCTGTGCACTAGTTTCATCCTTACTCCTACTTCACCCTGAGAGTCTGTGCACTAGTTTCATCCTCACTCCTACTTCTCCCTGAGAGTCTGTGCACTCGGTTCATCCTCACTCCTACTTCACTCTGAGATTCTGTGCACTAGTTTCATCCTCACTCCGACTTCACCCTGAGAGTCTGTGCACTAGTTTCATCCTCACTCACACTTCACCGTGAGAGTCTGTGCACTGGATTCATCCTCACTCCTACTTCACTCTGAGAGTCTGTGCACTAGTTTCATCCTCACTCCGACTTCACACTGAGAGTCTGTGCACTCGTTTCATCCTCACTCCTACTTCACCCTGAGAGTCAGTGCACTCGTTTCATCCTCACTCCTCCTTCACTCTGAGAGTCTGTGCACTAGTATTATTACTCCTACTTCACTCTGTGAGACTGAGCGCTCGTTTCATCCTCACTCACACTTCACCCGAAGAGTCTATGTACGAGTTTCATCCTCACTCCTACTTCACTCTGAGAGTCTGTGCACTAGTTTCATCCTCACTCCTACTTCACCCTGAGAGTCTGTGCATGAGTTTCATCCTCACTCACACTTCACTCTGAAAGTCTGTGCACGAGTTTCATGCTCACTCCAACTTCACCCTGAGAGTCTGTGCACTCGTTTCATCCTCACTCCCACTTCACTCTGCGAGTCTGTGCACTAGTTTCATCCTCACTCCCACATCACTCTGAGAGTCTGTGCACTAGTTTCATCCTCACTCCTACTTCACTCTGAAAGTCTGTGCACGAGTTTCATCCTCACTCCTACTTCACTCTGAGACTCTTTGCACTAGTTTCATCCTCACTCCTTCACCCTGAGAGTCTCTGCACTCGTTTCATCCTCACTGCCACTTCACTCTGAGAGTCTGTGCACTAGTTTCATCCTCACTCCTACTTCACTCTGAGAGTCTGTGCACGAGATTCATCCTCACTCCCACTTCACTCTGGGAGTCTGTGCAATATTTTCATCCTCACTCCTACTTCACCCTGAGAGTCTGTGCACCAGTTTCATCCTCATTCCTACTTCACCCTGAGAATCTGTGCACTTGTTTCATCCTCACTCCTACATCACTCTGAGACTCTGTGCACTAGTTCAATCCTCACTCCTACATCACTCTGAGAGTCTGTGCACTAGTTTCATCCTCACTCCTTCTTCACTCTGAGAGTCTGTGCACTTGTTTCATCCTCACTCCTACATCACTCTGAGACTCTGTGCACTAGTTCAATCCTCAATCCCACTTCACTCTGAGAGTCTGTGCACTAGTTCCATCCTCACTCCTACTTCACTCTGAGAGTCTGTGCACTAGTTTCATCCTCACTCCCACTTCATTCTGAGAGTCTGTGCACTAGTATTATCACTCCTACTTCACTCTGTGAGACTGAGCGCTAGTTTCATCCTCACTCCTACTTCACTCTGAAAGTCTGTGCACGAGTTTCATCCTCACTCCTACTTCACTTTGAGAGTCTGTGCACTAGTTTCATCCTCACTCACACTTCACCCGAAGAGTCTATGCACTAGTTTCTTCCTCACTCCTACTTCACTCTGAGAGTCTGTGCACCAGTTTCATCCTCACTCCTACTTCACTCTGAGACTCTGTGCACTCGTTTGATCCTCACTCCTCCTTCACACTGAGAGTCTGTGCACTAGTTTCATCCTCATTCCTACTTCACTCTGAGAGTCTGTGCACTAGTTTCATCCTCACTCCTACTTCCAACTGAGAGTATGTGCACTTGTTTCTTTGTCACTCACACTTCACCCTGAGAGTCTGTTCACAAGTTTCATCCTTACTCCTACTTCACTCTGAGAGTCTGTCTACTAGTTTCATCCTCACTCCTTCTTCACTCTGAGATTAGGTGCACGAGTTTCATCCTCAATCCCACTTCACTCTGAGAGTCTGTGCACTAGTTTCATCCTCACTCCCACTTCACTCTGAGAGTCTGTGCACTAGTATTATCACTCCTACTTCACTCTGTGAGACTGAGCGCTAGTTTCATCCTCACTCCTACTTCACCATGAGAGTTTGTGCACTTGTTTCATCCTCACTCCTACTTCACTCTGAAAGTCTGTGCACGAGTTTCATCCTCACTCCTACTTCACTTTGAGAGTCTGTGCACTAGTTTCATCCTCACTCACACTTCACCCGAAGAGTCTATGTACTAGTTTCATCCTCACTCCTACTTCACTCTGAGAGTCTGTGCACTAGTTTCATCCTCACTCACACTTCACCCTGAGAGTCTGTGCACCAGTTTCATCCTCACTCCTACTTCACTCTGAAAGTCTGTGCACGAGTTTCATCCTCACTCCTACTTCACCCTGGGAGTCTGTGCACTAGTTTCATCCTCACTCCCACTTCACTCTGCGAGTCTGTGCACGAGTTTCATCCTCACTCCCACATCACTCTGAGAGTCTGTGCACTTGTTTCATCCTCACTCCCACTTCACTCTGAGAGACTGTGCACTAGTTTCATCCTCACTCACACTTCACCCTGACAGTCTGTGCACTAGTTTCATCCTCACTCCCACTTCACTCTGCGAGTCTGTGCACTTGTTTCATCCTCACTCCCACTTCACTCTGAGAGACTGTGCACTAGTTTCATCCTCACTCACACTTCACCCTGACAGTCTGTGCACTAGTTCCATCCTCACTCCTACTTCACTCTGCGAGTCTGTGCAATAGTTTCATCCTCACTCCCACATCACTCTGAGAGTCTGTGCACTGGTTTCATCCTCACTCCCACTTCACCCTGAGAGTCTGTGCACTCGTTTCATCCTCACTCCCACTTCACCCTGAGAGTCTGTGCACTCGTTTCATCCTCACTCACACTTCTCCCTGAGAGTCTGTGCTCTAGTTCCATCCTCACTCCTCCTTCACTCTGAGAGTCTGTGCACTAGTTTCATTCTCACTCCCACTTCACTCTGAGAGTCTGCGCACTAGTTTCATCCTCACTCCTACTTCACTCTGAGAGTCTGTGCACTTGTTTCATCCTCACTCCTACTTCACTCTGAGAGTCTGTGCACTCGTTCCATCCTCACTCCTCCTTCACGCTGAGAGTCTGTGCACTCGTGTCATCCTCACTCCTACTTCACGCTGAGAGTCTGTGCACTCGTGTCATCCTCACTCCTACTTCACTCTGAGAGTCTGTGCACCAGTTTCATCCTCACTCCTACTTCACCCTGAGAGTCTGTGCACTCGGTTCATCCTCACTCCTACTTCACCCTGAGAGTCTGTACACGAGGTTAATCCTCACTCCCACTTCACTCTGAGATTCTGTGCACTAGTTTCATCCTTACTCCTACTTCACCCTGAGAGTCTGTGCACTAGTTTCATCCTCACTCCTACTTCTCCCTGAGAGTCTGTGCACTCGGTTCATCCTCACTCCTACTTCACTCTGAGATTCTGTGCACTAGTTTCATCCTCACTCCGACTTCACCCTGAGAGTCTGTGCACTAGTTTCATCCTCACTCACACATCACCGTGAGAGTCTGTGCACTGGATTCATCCTCACTCCTACTTCACTCTGAGAGTCTGTGCACTAGTTTCATCCTCACTCCGACTTCACACTGAGAGTCTGTGCACTCGTTTCATCCTCACTCCTACTTCACCCTGAGAGTCAGTGCACTCGTTTCATCCTCACTCCTCCTTCACTCTGAGAGTCTGTGCACTAGTATTATTACTCCTACTTCACTCTGTGAGACTGAGCGCTCGTTTCATCCTCACTCACACTTCACCCGAAGAGTCTATGTACTGGTTTCATCCTCACTCCTACTTCACTCTGAGAGTCTGTGCATGAGTTTCATCCTCACTCACACTTCACTCTGAAAGTCTGTGCACGAGTTTCATGCTCACTCCAACTTCACCCTGAGAGTCTGTGCACTCGTTTCATCCTCACTCCCACTTCACTCTGCGAGTCTGTGCACTAGTTTCATCCTCACTCCCACATCACTCTGAGAGTCTGTGCACTAGTTTCATCCTTACTCACACTTCACCCTGACAGTCTGTGCACTAGTTCCATCCTCACTCCTACTTCACTCTGCGAGTCTGTGCACTAGTTTCATCCTCAGTCCGACTTCACCCTGAGAGTCTGTGCACTAGTTTCATCCTCACTCCCACTTCACTCTGAGAGTCTATGCACCAGTTCCATCCTCACTCCTCCTTCACTCTGAGAGTCTGTGCACTAGTTTCATTCTCACTCCCACTTCACTCTGAGAGTCTGTGCACTAGTTTCATCCTCACTCCTACTTCACTCAGAGAGACTGTGCGCGAGTTTCATCCTCACTCCTACTTCACCATGAGAGTCTGTGCACGTGTTTCATCCTCACTCCTACTTCACTCTGAGAGTCTGTGCACTCGTTTCATCCTCACTCCTCCTTCACTCTGAGAGTCTGTGCACGAGTTCCATCCTCACTCCTCCTTCACGCTGAGAGTCTGTGCACTCGTGTCATCCTCACTCCTACTTCACGCTGAGAGTCTGTGCACTCGTGTCATCCTCACTCCTACTTCACTCTGAGAGTCTGTGCACCAGTTTCATCCTCACTCCGACTTCACCCTGAGAGTCTGTGCACTCGGTTCATCCTCACTCCTACTTCACCCTGAGAGTCTGTGCACTAGTTTCATCCTCACTCCTACTTCACTCTGAGATTCTGTGCACTCGTTTCATCCTCACTCCTACTTCACCCTGAGAGTCTGTGCACTAGTTTCATCCTCACTCCTACTTCTAACTGAGAGTCTGTGCACTCGGTTCATCCTCACTCCTACTTCACTCTGAGATTCTGTGCACTAGTTTCATCCTCACTCCTACTTCACCCTGAGAGTCTGTGCACTAGTTTCATCCTCACTCCTTCTTCACTCTGAGAGTCTGTGCACTAGTTTCATCCTCACTCACACTTCACCCTGAGAGTCTGTGCACTGGATTCATCCTCACTCCTACTTCACTCTGAGAGTCTGTGCACTAGTTTCATCCTCACTCCTACTTCACCGTGAGAGTCTGTTCACTCGGTTCATCCTCACTCCTACTTCACCCTGAGGGTCTGTGCACTAGTTTCATCCTCACTCCGACTTCACACTGAGCGTCTGTGCACTCGTTTCATCCTCACTCCTACTTCACCCTGAGAGTCTGTGCACTAGTTTCATCCTCACTCCTACTTCACTCTGAGAGTCTGTGCACTCGTTTCATCCTCACTCACACTTCACCCTGAGAGTCTGTGCACCAGTTCCATCCTCACTCCTACTTCACTCTGAGAGTCTGTGCACTAGTTTCATCCTCACTCCCACTTCACTCTGAGAGTCTGTGCACTAGTTTCATCCTCACTCCTACTTCACCCTGAGAGTCTGTGCACTAGTTTCATCCTCACTCCCACTTCACTCTGAGAGTCTGTGCACTAGTTTCATCCTCACTCCCACTTCTCTCTGAGAGTCTGTGCACCAGTTTCATCCTCACTCACACTTCACCCTGAGAGTCTGTGCACTGGATTCATCCTCACTCCTACTTCACTCTGAGAGTCTGTGCACTAGTTTCCTCCTCACTCCTACTTCACCCTGAGAGTCTGTGCACCAGTTTCATCCTCACTCCTACTTCACTCTGAGAGTCTGAGCACTAGTTTCATCCTCACTCCTACTTCACCCTGAGAGTCTGTGCACCAGTTTCATCCTCACTCCTACTTCACTCAGAGAGTCTGTTCACTCGTTTCATCCTCACTCCTACTTCACTCTGAGAGTCTGTGCACTAGTTTCATCCTCACTCCTACTTCACCCTGAGATTCTGTGCACTAGTTTCATCCTCACTCCTAGTTCACTCAGAGAGTCTGTGCACGAGTTTCATCCTCACTCCCACTTCACTCTGAGAGTCTGCGCACTAGTTTCATCCTCACTCCTACTTCACTCTGAGAGTCTGTGCACTAGTTTCATCCTCACTCCTAATTCACCCTGAGAGTCTGTGCACTAGTTTCATCGTCACTCACTCTTCACCCTGAGAGTCTGTGCACTCGTTTCATCCTCACTCACACTTCACCCTGAGAGTCTGTGCACTCGTTTCATCCTCACTCCTCCTTCACTCTGAGAGTCTGTGCACTAGTTTCATCCTCACTCCTACTTCACTCTGTGGGTCTGTGCACTAGTTTCATCCTCACTCCTACTTCACTCTGAGAGTCTGTGCACTAGTTTCTCCTCACTCCTACTTCACTCTGAGAGTCTGTGCACTGGTTTCATCCTCACTCCTACTTCACTCTGTGGGTCTGTGCACTAGTTTCATCCTCATTCCTACTTCACACTGAGAGTCTGTGCACTGGTTTCATCCTCACTCCTACTTCACCCTGAGAGTCTGTGCACTAGTTTCATCCTCACTCCCACTTCACTCTGAGAGTCTGCGCACTAGTTTCATCCTCACTCCTCCTTCACCCTGAGAGTCTGTGCACGAGTTCCATCCTCACTCCTCCTTCACTCTGAGAGTCTGTGCACCAGTTTCATCCTCACTCCTACTTCACTCTGAGGGTCTGTGCACTAGTTTCATCCTCACTCCTCATTCACCCTGAGAGTCTGTGCACTAGTTTCATCCTCACTCCTACTTCACCCTGAGAGTCTGTGCACTAGTTTCATCCTCACTCCCACTTCACTCTGAGAGTCTGCACACTAGTTTCATCCTCACTCCTCCTTCACCCTGAGAGTCTGTGCACGAGTTCCATCCTCACTCCTCCTTCACTCTGAGAGTCTGTGCACTAGTTTCATCCTCACTCCTACTTCACTCTGTGGGTCTGTGCATGAGTTTCAGCCTCACTCCTACTTCACTCTGAGAGTGTGTGCACTAGTTTCATCCTCACTCCTACTTCACTCTGA
The DNA here is from genome assembly GCF_035084215.1 of Heptranchias perlo. NCBI lineage: Eukaryota > Metazoa > Chordata > Chondrichthyes > Hexanchiformes > Hexanchidae > Heptranchias > Heptranchias perlo. Next base: position 34,062 of record NW_027139708.1, on the reverse strand, counting down.
GAGTCTGTGCACCAATTTCATCCTCACTCCCACTTCACCCTGAGAGTCTGTGCACTAGTTTCATCCTCACTCCAAGTTCACTCTGAGAGTCTGTGCACTAGTTTCATCCTCACTCCTACTTCACTCTGTGGGTCTGTGCATGAGTTTCAGCCTCACTCCTACTTCACTCTGAGAGTGTGTGCACTAGTTTCATCCTCACTCCTACTTCAAACTGTGGGTCTGTGCACGAGTTTCATCCTCACTCCTACTTCACCCTGAGAGTCTGTGCACCAGTTTCATCCTCACTCCTACTTCACCCTGAGAGTCTGTGCACCAGTTTCATCCTCACTCCTACTTCACCCTGAGAGTCTGTGCACTCGTTTCATCCTCACTCCTACTTCACTCTGAGAGTCTGTGCACTAGTTTCATTCCAGACTTGATATAATTTGTCCTTTTCTGTGACTCACTAATTCTCGTTCTACGGGGTAGCGGTTCCAGCTACTTAACTGACAAGATGCACAAACTCCGGAGTAAATGAGAGCAGGCACTGTGCTCCAGGTCCTGAGCTGCCGTGGCTCAGCCCCCTGCTGCTGCTCCTTTATTAATAACTCGGAACACCATCTCAGCTGTTTAAATCATCTGCTTTGGGAGTTGCTGTGAGAATCTGGATGCTGTTAGTTATTGCTGATTAATCCCTTGATTCTGGTCATCTCCATCTTCAGCTGTGTCCTCCCAATCATCCATATTGTTACATTCGTACTTGCCGTTCAAAGCTATACAGCACATACTGGTTAATTGGGAGATTTCTTTCAAGGGGCAGCCTATCGGATGTCTTTCTACTGAGATTCTCAAGAATTTGCTTCGCTTATTTTAGAGAAAGTGAACAAGAGATGTTTGCAGCGAAAACTAGAAGGATACAAGTATGGGGAAACATGGAATAAAGGCATGGAGAGCGCAAAGAAAGTGTGATGGAGAGAAAAGGAGAGAGAGAAAGTGTGATGGAGAGAAAAGGAGAGAGAGAAAGTGTGATGGAGAGAAAAGGAGAGAGAGAAAGTGTGATGGAGAGAAAAGGAGAGAGAGAAAGTGTGATGGAGAGAAAAGGAGAGAGAGAAAGTGTGATGGAGAGAAAAGGAGAGAGAGAAAGTGTGATGGAGAGAAAAGGAGAGAGAGAAAGTGTGATGGAGAGAAAAGGAGAGAGAGAAAGTGTGATGGTGAGAAAAGGAGAGAGAGAAAGTGTGATGGAGAGAAAAGGAGAGAGAGAAAGTGTGATGGAGAGAAATATTTCATTTACTTCACTTCACTTTCAGCCCTTTTCATAAACAGATTGTGATTGGTACTTCCCTTACATGTTTGAGCACCTCGATTGTCTGCCTCAGTCTCTGCAGAGGAAGAGCTCCAGCTTCCTTGTCACTTGAAGAGTTGTACGATTTTAGTACTTCAAAAGAAATTGCAACAAGTTTTAATACTGTTATTAAGGCTTCATGCACTGGAGCCTTTTGCTGTGTGACAGCCCGCCCCATAGTGAAGGCTGAAATCTCAAACTGCAGGCCCGTGAGTGGACTTGTGAATTTAGATGGGTCTCTACAAAGCAGGTAGCTCTGCCCATTCAGCGAGTCAGAACGGGTCCATCAGGCACATCCTCCCATTCTTTTCGATCCTCGTTTATAAAGGTCTCAATTCCCTCCCTCATTCATTTCCAAACTGTTTCATTCTGTTTAAATACAAGTGGACATTACTGGAGAAGGAAGTGATTGAATATTCAGTAAAATGGATTCCCAGCTGCACAATGTTACCAGTCAGGAATAGTGTCGAGTGCAGTTTCCATTGCCCACACTCCAATTATCTATCTTCTCAAGTCTCCACCGGAACTTCCACTGCACAAAGGCTTGTGTGAGACATCACTTCATTACATAACTCACTGACACCAATCTCCTCCTGTCTGACAGGAATCAGTACAAGACACATTCAATTACATTTATCTCCTTCAACTTGCCCTTTGCCGTGATTCCAATTGCCCAAGGTGTTGCTGGGGTATTACTGCCTGTGTGAAACGAGATTTAAGGCACTCTTGAATCCCCGTTGATGGCCATTATTCACCTTTCAGGGGGTGTGATCCCCTCAATAATGGAGGTTTTGCTGAAGACTCAGATATTATGCTGATATCCTGTAGATTCACTCTCTCACCTTCAGGATCACAGGGTCATTTCACAATGGTTTCAATTCTTAGCCAATCTCTATGTGGTCACTGAGTTCCCTCAGAAGGTTACAGAGGTTGTATAGTGAATGAAACGATCCTGTAATAGTAAAACAGGAGCTAGCTGCATTGTTGCTGCAGTCCTCCAGTTGTTCATGTGTATGGATAAAATCCCCAACAAACCCCATTGTGATTAATTAAAATCCTTACCATACTTCCAATGTTTATGGTTAAAAACCTCACCAAAACTCAATTTTGTAGGTTGAAATCACTATCAAATCATCATTGTGTAGAGTTAAAATCCTCACCTAATCTCCTTTCGGTATGGTTAAAATCCTCACCAAATCTCCTTTCGGTATGGTTAAAATCCTCACCAAATCTCCTTTCAATATGGTTAAAATCCTCACCAAATCCACATTCGGTATGGTTAAAATCCTCACCAAATCTCCTTTCGGTATGGTTAAAATCCTCACCAAATCTCCTTTCAATATGGTTAAAATCCTCACCAAATCCACATTCGGTATGGTTAAAATCCTCACCAAATCTCCTTTCGGTATGGTTAAAATCACCAAATGTCCTTTCAGTATGGTTAAAATCCTCACCAAATCTACTTTCGGTATGGTTAAAATCCTCACCAAATGTCCTTTCGGTATGGTTAAAATCACCAAATGTTTCAGTATGTTTAAAATCCTCACCAAATATCCTTTCGGTATGGTTAAAATCACCAAATGTCCTTTCAGTATGGTTAAAATCCTCACCAAATATCCATTCGGTATGGTTAAAATCCTCACTAAATCTCCTCTCGGTATGGTTAATATCCTCACCAAATCTCCATTCAGTATGGTTAAATTCCTCACCAAATATCCTTTCGGTATGGTTAAAATCCTCACCAAATGTCCTTTCGGTATGGTTAAAATCCTCACCAAATCTCCTTTCGGTATGGTTAAAATCCTCACCAAATCTCCTTTCGGTATGGTTAAAATCCTCACCAAATCTCCGTTCGGTATGGTTAAAATCCTCACCAAATATCCTTTCGGTATGGTTAAAATCCTCACCAAATGTCCTTTCAGTATGGTTAAAATCCTCACCAAATATCCTTTTGGTATGGTTAAAATCCTCACCTAATCTCCTTTCGGTATTGTTAAAATCCTCACCAAATCTCCTTTCGGTATGGTTAAAATCCTCACCAAATCTCCTTTCGGTATGGTTTGAATCCTCACCAAATCTCCTTTCGGTTTGGTTAAAATCACCAAATGTTCTTTCAGTATGGGAAAAATCCTCACCAAATCTCCTTTCGGTATGGTTAAAATCCTCACCAAATCACCTTTCAGTATGGTTAAAATCCTCACCAAATATCCTTTCGGTATGGTTAAAATCCTCACCTAATCTCCTTTCGGTATGGTTAAAATCCTCACCAAATCTCCTTTCAGTATGGTTAAAATCGTCACCAAATCTCCTTTCAGTATGGTTAAAATCCTCACTAAATGTCCTTTCGGTATGGTTAAAATCCTCACCAAATCTCCTTTCGGTATGGTTAAAATCCTCACCAAATCTCCTTTCAATATGGTTAAAATCCTCACCAAATCTCCTTTCGGTATGGTTAAAATCCTCACCAAATCTCCTTTCGGTATGGTTAAAATCCTCACCAAATATCCTTTCGGTATGGTTAAAATCCTCACCAAATCTCTTTTCGGTATGGTTAAAATCCTCACCAAATCTCCTTTCGGTATGGTTAAAATCCTCAACAAATCTCCTTTCAATATGGTTAAAATCCTCACCAAATCTCCTTTCAATATGGTTAAAATCCTCACCAAATCTCCTTTCGGTATGGCTAAAATCCTCACCAAATGTCCTTTCGGTATGGTTAAAATCCTCACCAAATGTCCTTTCAGTATCGTTAAAATCCTCACCAAATCTCCTTTCGGTATGGTTAAAATCCACACCAAATCTCCTTTCAGTATGGTTAAAATCCTCACCAAATATCCTTTCAGTATGGTTAAAATCCTCACCAAATATCCTTTTGGTATGGTTAAAATCCTCACCAAATCTCCTTTCGGTATGGTTAAAATCCTCACCTAATCTCCTTTCAGTATGGTTAAAATCCTCACCAAATCTCCTTTCAGTATGGTTAAAATCCTCACCAAATCTCCTTTCGGTATGGTTAAAATCCTCACCAAATCTCCTTTCGGTATGGTTTGAATCCTCACCAAATCTCCTTTCGGTTTGGTTAAAATCACCAAATGTTCTTTCAGTATGGGAAAAATCCTCACCAAATCTCCTTTCGGTATGGTTAAAATCCTCACCAAATCACCTTTCAGTATGGTTAAAATCCTCACCAAATCACCTTTCAGTATGGGAAAAATCCTCACCAAATCTCCTTTCGGTATGGTTAAAATCCTCACCAAATGTCCTTTCGGTATGGTTAAAATCCTCACCAAATCACCTTTCAGTATGGTTAAAATCCTCACCAAATATCCTTTCGGTATGGTTAAAATCCTCACCTAATCTCCTTTCGGTATGGTTAAAATCCTCACCAAATCTCCTTTCAGTATGGTTAAAATCCTCACCAAATCTCCTTTCGGTATGGTTAAAATCCTCACCAAATCTCCTTTCGGTATGGTTAAAATCCTCACCAAATCTCCTTTCAGTATGGTTAAAATCCTCACCAAATCTCCTTTCGATATGGTTAAAATCCTCACCAAATCTCCTTTCGTTATGGTTAAAATCCTCACCAAATCTCCTTTCGGTATGGTTAAAATCCTCACCAAATCTCCTTTCGGTATGGTTAAAATCCTCACCAAATGTCCTTTCGGTATGGTTAACATCCTCACCAAATGTCCTTTCGGTATTATTAAAATCCTCACCAAATATCCTTTCAGTATGGTGAAAATCCTCACCAAATGTCCTTTCGGTATGGTTAAAATCACCAAATGTTTCAGTATGTTTAAAATCCTCACCAAATATCCTTTCGGTATGGTTAAAATCACCAAATGTCCTTTCAGTATGGTTAAAATCCTCACCAAATATCCATTCGGTATGGTTAAAATCCTCACTAAATCTCCTCTCGGTATGGTTAAAATCCTCACCAAATCTCCATTCAGTATGGTTAAATTCCTCACCAAATATCCTTTCGGTATGGTTAAAATCCTCACCAAATGTCCTTTCGGTATGGTTAAAATCCTCACCAAATCTCCTTTCGGTATGGTTAAAATCCTCACCAAATCTCCTTTCGGTATGGTTAAAATCCTCACCAAATCTCCGTTCGGTATGGTTAAAATCCTCACCAAATATCCTTTCGGTATGGTTAAAATCCTCACCAAATGTCCTTTCAGTATGGTTAAAATCCTCACCAAATATCCTTTTGGTATGGTTAAAATCCTCACCTAATCTCCTTTCGGTATTGTTAAAATCCTCACCAAATCTCCTTTCGGTATGGTTAAAATCCTCACCAAATCTCCTTTCGGTATGGTTTGAATCCTCACCAAATCTCCTTTCGGTTTGGTTAAAATCACCAAATGTTCTTTCAGTATGGGAAAAATCCTCACCAAATCTCCTTTCGGTATGGTTAAAATCCTCACCAAATCACCTTTCAGTATGGATAAAATCCTCACCAAATATCCTTTCGGTATGGTTAAAATCCTCACCTAATCTCCTTTCGGTATGGTTAAAATCCTCACCAAATCTCCTTTCAGTATGGTTAAAATCCTCACCAAATCTCCTTTCGTTATGGTTAAAATCCTCACCAAATCTCCTTTCGGTATGGTTAAAATCCTCACCAAATCTCCTTTCGGTATGGTTAAAATCCTCACCAAATCTCCTTTCGGTATGGTTAAAATCCTCACCAAATCTCCTTTCAGTATGGTTAAAATCCTCACCAAATCTCCTTTCGATATGGTTAAAATCCTCACCAAATCTCCTTTCGTTATGGTTAAAATCCTCACCAAATCTCCTTTCGGTATGGTTAAAATCCTCACCAAATCTCCTTTCGGTATGGTTAAAATCCTCACCAAATGTCCTTTCGGTATGGTTAACATCCTCACCAAATGTCCTTTCGGTATTATTAAAATCCTCACCAAATATCCTTTCAGTATGGTGAAAATCCTCACCAAATGTCCTTTCGGTATGGTTAAAATCACCAAATGTTTCAGTATGTTTAAAATCCTCACCAAATATCCTTTCGGTATGGTTAAAATCACCAAATGTCCTTTCAGTATGGTTAAAATCCTCACCAAATATCCATTCGGTATGGTTAAAATCCTCACTAAATCGCCTCTCGGTATGGTTAAAATCCTCACCAAATCTCCATTCAGTATGGTTAAATTCCTCACCAAATATCCTTTCGGTATGGTTAAAATCCTCACCAAATGTCCTTTCGGTATGGTTAAAATCCTCACCAAATCTCCTTTCGGTATGGTTAAAATCCTCACCAAATCTCCTTTCGGTATGGTTAAAATCCTCACCAAATCTCCGTTCGGTATGGTTAAAATCCTCACCAAATATCCTTTCGGTATGGTTAAAATCCTCACCAAATGTCCTTTCAGTATGGTTAAAATCCTCACCAAATATCCTTTTGGTATGGTTAAAATCCTCACCTAATCTCCTTTCGGTATTGTTAAAATCCTCACCAAATCTCCTTTCAGTATGGTTAAAATCGTCACCAAATCTCCTTTTGGTATATTTAAAATTGTCACCAAATCTCCTTTCGGTATGGTTAAAATCCTCACCAAATCTCCTTTCGGTATGCTTAAAATCCTCACCAAATCTCCTTTCGTTATGGTTAAAATCCTCACCAAATATCATTTCAGTATGGTTAAAATCCTCACCAAATCTCCTTTCAGTATGGTTAAAATCGTCACAAAATCTCCTTTCAATATGGTTAAAATCCTCACCAAATCTACTTTCGGTATGGTTAAAATCCTCACCAAATCTCCTTTCGGTATAGTTAAAATCCTCACCAAATGTCCTTTCGGTATGGTTAAAATCCTCAACAAATGTCCTTTCGGTATGGTTAAAATCACCAAATGTCCTTTCATTATGGTTAAAATCCTCACCAAATGTCCTTTCGGTATGGTTAAAATCACCAAATGTCCTTTCAGTATGGTTAAAATCCTCACCAAATATCCTTTCGGTGTGGTTAAAATCCTCACCAAATCTCCTCTTGGTATGGTTAAAATCCTCACCAAATATCCTTTCGGCATGGTTAAAATCCTCACCAAATATCCTTTCGGTATTGTTAAAATCCTCACCAAATCTCCTTTCGGTTTGGTTAAAATCACCAAATGTCCTTTCAGTATGGTTAAAATCCTCACTAAATGTTCTTTTGGTATGGTTAAAATCCTCACCAAATGTCCTTTCGGTATGGTTAAAATCCTCACCAAATGTCCTTTCGGTATGGTTAAAATCCTCACCAAATCTCCTTTCAGTATGATTAAAATCCTCACCTAATCTCCTTTCGGTATGGTTAAAATCCTCACCAAATCTCCTTTCAGTATGGTTAAAATCCTCACCAAATCTCCTTTCGGTATGGTTAAAATCATCACCAAATCTCCTTTCAGTATGGTTAAAATCATCACCAAATCTCCGTTCAATATGGTTAAAATCCTCACCAAATGTCCTTTCAGTATGGTTAAAATCCTCACCAAATCTCCTTTCGGTGTGGTTAAAATCCTCACCAAATGTCCTATCATTATGGTTAAAATCCTCACCAAATGTCCTTTCGGTATGGTTAAAATCCTCACCAAATCTCCTTTCAGTATGGTTAAAATCCTCACCAAATATCCTTTCGGTATGGTTAAAATCCTCACCTAATCTCCTTTCGGTATGGTTAAAATCCTCACCAAATCTCCTTTCAGTATGGTTAAAATCCTCACCAAATCTCCTTTCGGTATGGTTAAAATCCTCACCAAATATCCTTTCAGTATGGTTAAAATCCTCACCAAATATCCTTTCAGTATGGTTAAAATCCTCACCAAATATCCTTTCGGTATGGTTAAAATCCTCACCTAATCTCCTTTCGGTATGGTTAAAATCATCACCAAATCTCCGTTCAATATGGTTAAAATCCTCACCAAATGTCCTTTCAGTATGGTTAAAATCATCACCAAATCTCCGTTCAATATGTTAAAATCCTCACCTAATCTCCTTTCGGTATGGTTAAAATCATCACCAAATCTCCGTTCAATATGGTTAAAATCCTCACCAAATATCCTTTCGGTATGGTTAAAATCCTCACCTAATCTCCTTTCGGTATGGTTAAAATCCTCACCAAATGTCCTTTCAGTATGTTTAAAATCCTCACCAAATATCCTTTCGGTATGGTTAAAATCACCAAATGTCCTTTCAGTATGGTTAAAATCCTCACCAAATGTCCTTTCGGTATGATTAAATTCCTCACCTAATCTCCTCTCGGTATGGTTAAAATCCTCAGCAAATCTCCATTCAGTATGGTTAAAATCCTCACCAAATATCCTTTCGGTATGGTTAAAATCCTCACCAAATGTCCTTTCGGTATGGTTAAAATCCTCACCAAATCTCATTTCAGTATGGTTAAAATCCTCACCAAATCTCCTTTCGGTATGGTTAAAATCCTCACCAAATCTCCGTTCGGTATGGTTAAAATCCTCACCAAATATCCTTTCGGTATGGTTAAAATCCTCACCTAATCTCCTTTCGGTATTGTTAAAATCCTCACCAAATCTCCTTTCAGTATGGTTAAAATCCTCACCAAATCTCCTTTCGTTATGGTTAAAATCCTCACCAAATCTCCTTTCGGTATGGTTAAAATCCTCACCAAATCTCCTTTCGGTATGGTTAAAATCCTCACCAAATCTCCTTTCGGTATGGTTAAAATCCTCACCAAATCTCCTTTCAGTATGGTTAAAATCCTCACCAAATCTCCTTTCTATATGGGTAAAATCCTCACCAAATCTCCTTTCGTTATGGTTAAAATCCTCACCAAATCTCCTTTCGGTATGGTTAAAATCCTCACCAAATCTCCTTTCGGTATGGTTAAAATCCTCACCAAATGTCCTTTCGGTATGGTTAACATCCTCACCAAATGTCCTTTCGGTATTATTAAAATCCTCACCAAATATCCTTTCAGTATGGTGAAAATCCTCACCAAATGTCCTTTCGGTATGGTTAAAATCACCAAATGTTTCAGTATGTTTAAAATCCTCACCAAATATCCTTTCGGTATGGTTAAAATCACCAAATGTCCTTTCAGTATGGTTAAAATCCTCACCAAATATCCATTCGGTATGGTTAAAATCCTCACTAAATCTCCTCTCGGTATGGTTAAAATCCTCACCAAATCTCCATTCAGTATGGTTAAATTCCTCACCAAATATCCTTTCGGTATGGTTAAAATCCTCACCAAATGTCCTTTCGGTATGGTTAAAATCCTCACCAAATCTCCTTTCGGTATGGTTAAAATCCTCACCAAATCTCCTTTCGGTATGGTTAAAATCCTCACCAAATCTCCGTTCGGTATGGTTAAAATCCTCACCAAATATCCTTTCGGTATGGTTAAAATCCTCACCAAATGTCCTTTCAGTATGGTTAAAATCCTCACCAAATATCCTTTTGGTATGGTTAAAATCCTCACCTAATCTCCTTTCGGTATTGTTAAAATCCTCACCAAATCTCCTTTCAGTATGGTTAAAATCGTCACCAAATCTCCTTTTGGTATATTTAAAATTGTCACCAAATCTCCTTTCGGTATGGTTAAAATCCTCACCAAATCTCCTTTCGGTATGCTTAAAATCCTCACCAAATCTCCTTTCGTTATGGTTAAAATCCTCACCAAATATCATTTCAGTATGGTTAAAATCCTCACCAAATCTCCTTTCAGTATGGTTAAAATCCTCACCAAATCTCCTTTCGGTATGGTTAAAATCCTCACCAAATGTCCTTTCGTTATGTTTAAAATCCTCACCAAATCTCCTTTCGGTATGGTTAAAATCCTCACCAAATCTCCTTTCAGTATGGTTAAAATCGTCACAAAATCTCCTTTCAATATGGTTAAAATCCTCACCAAATCTACTTTCGGTATGGTTAAAATCCTCACCAAATCTCCTTTCGGTATAGTTAAAATCCTCACCAAATGTCCTTTCGGTATGGTTAAAATCCTCAACAAATGTCCTTTCGGTATGGTTAAAATCACCAAATGTCCTTTCATTATGGTTAAAATCCTCACCAAATGTCCTTTCGGTATGGTTAAAATCACCAAATGTCCTTTCAGTATGGTTAAAATCCTCACCAAATATCCTTTCGGTATGGTTAAAATCCTCACCAAATCTCCTCTTGGTATGGTTAAAATCCTCACCAAATATCCTTTCGGCATGGTTAAAATCCTCACCAAATATCCTTTCGGTATTGTTAAAATCCTCACCAAATCTCCTTTCGGTTTGGTTAAAATCACCAAATGTCCTTTCAGTATGGTTAAAATCCTCACTAAATGTTCTTTTGGTATGGTTAAAATCCTCACCAAATGTCCTTTCGGTATGGTTAAATTCCTCACCAAATGTCCTTTCGGTATGGTTAAAATCCTCACCAAATCTCCTTTCAGTATGATTAAAATCCTCACCTAATCTCCTTTCGGTATGGTTAAAATCCTCACCAAATCTCCTTTCAGTATGGTTAAAATCCTCACCAAATCTCCTTTCGGTATGGTTAAAATCATCACCAAATCTCCTTTCAGTATGGTTAAAATCATCACCAAATCTCCGTTCAATATGGTTAAAATCCTCACCAAATGTCCTTTCAGTATGGTTAAAATCCTCACCAAATCTCCTTTCGGTGTGGTTAAAATCCTCACCAAATGTCCTATCATTATGGTTAAAATCCTCACCAAATGTCCTTTCGGTATGGTTAAAATCCTCACCAAATCTCCTTTCAGTATGGTTAAAATCCTCACCAAATATCCTTTCGGTATGGTTAAAATCCACACCTAATCTCCTTTCGGTATGGTTAAAATCCTCACCAAATCTCCTTTCAGTATGGTTAAAATCCTCACCAAATCTCCTTTCGGTATGGTTAAAATCCTCACCAAATATCCTTTCAGTATGGTTAAAATCCTCACCAAATATCCTTTCAGTATGGTTAAAATCCTCACCAAATATCCTTTCGGTATGGTTAAAATCCTCACCTAATCTCCTTTCGGTATGGTTAAAATCATCACCAAATCTCCGTTCAATATGGTTAAAATCCTCACCTAATCTCCTTTCGGTATGGTTAAAATCATCACCAAATCTCCGTTCAATATGGTTAAAATCCTCACCAAATGTCCTTTCAGTATGGTTAAAATCATCACCAAATCTCCGTTCAATATGTTAAAATCCTCACCTAATCTCCTTTCGGTATGGTTAAAATCACCAAATGTCCTTTCAGTATGGTTAAAATCCTCACCAAATGTCCTTTCGGTATGATTAAATTCCTCACCTAATCTCCTCTCGGTATGGTTAAAATCCTCAGCAAATCTCCATTCAGTATGGTTAAAATCCTCACCAAATATCCTTTCGGTATGGTTAAAATCCTCACCAAATGTCCTTTCGGTATGGTTAAAATCCTCACCAAATCTCATTTCAGTATGGTTAAAATCCTCACCAAATCTCCTTTCGGTATGGTTAAAATCCTCACCAAATCTCCGTTCGGTATGGTTAAAATCCTCACCAAATATCCTTTCGGTATGGTTAAAATCCTCACCAAATATCCTTTCAGTATGGTTAAAATCCTCACCAAATCTCCGTTCGGTATGTTTAAAATCCTCACCAAATGTCCTTTCGGTATGGTTAAAATCCTCACCAAATATCCTTTCAGTATGGTTAAAATCCTCACCAAATATCCTTTTGGTATGGTTAAAATCCTCACCTAATCTCCTTTCCGTATTGTTAAAATCCTCACCAAATCTCCTTTCAGTATGGTTAAAATCCTCACCAAATATCCTTTAAGTATGGTTAAAATCCTCATCAAATGTCCTTTCGTTATGTTTAAAATCCTCACCAAATCTCCTTTCGGTATGGTTAAAATCCTCACCAAATATCCTTTCAGTATGGTTAAAATCGTCACCAAATCTCCTTTCGTTATGTTTAAAATCCTCACCAAATCTCCTTTCGGTATGGTTAAAATCCTCACCAAATCTCCTTTCAGTATGGTTAAAATCGTCACAAAATCTCCTTTCAATATGGTTAAAATCCTCACCAAATCTCCTTTCGGTATGGTTAAAATCCTCACCAAATCTCCTTTCGGTATAGTTAAAATCCTCACCAAATGTCCTTTTGGTATGGTTAAAATCACCAAATGTCCTTTCAGTATGGTTAAAATCCTCACCAAATCTCCTCTCGGTATGGTTAAAATCCTCAGCAATTATCCTTTCGGTATGGTTAAAATCCTCACCAAATCTCCTCTCGGTATGGTTGAAATCCTCACCAAAACTCCTATCAGTATGTTTAAAATCCTTACCAAATCTCCTTTCGGTATGGTTAAAATCCTCACCAAATCTCCTCTCGGTATGGTTAAAATCCTCAGCAATTATCCTTTCGGTATGGTTAAAATCCACACCTAATCTCCTTTCGGTATGGTTAAAATCCTCACCAAATCTCCTTTCAGTATGGTTAAAATCCTCACCAAATCTCCTTTCGGTATGGTTAAAATCCTCACCAAATATCCTTTCAGTATGGTTAAAATCCTCACCAAATATCCTTTCAGTATGGTTAAAATCCTCACCAAATATCCTTTCGGTATGGTTAAAATCCTCACCTAATCTCCTTTCGGTATGGTTAAAATCATCACCAAATCTCCGTTCAATATGGTTAAAATCCTCACCAAATGTCCTTTCAGTATGGTTAAAATCATCACCAAATCTCCGTTCAATATGTTAAAATCCTCACCTAATCTCCTTTCGGTATGGTTAAAATCATCACCAAATCTCCGTTCAATATGGTTAAAATCCTCACCAAATATCCTTTCGGTATGGTTAAAATCCTCACCTAATCTCCTTTCGGTATGGTTAAAATCCTCACCAAATGTCCTTTCAGTATGTTTAAAATCCTCACCAAATATCCTTTCGGTATGGTTAAAATCACCAAATGTCCTTTCAGTATGGTTAAAATCCTCACCAAATGTCCTTTCGGTATGATTAAATTCCTCACCTAATCTCCTCTCGGTATGGTTAAAATCCTCAGCAAATCTCCATTCAGTATGGTTAAAATCCTCACCAAATATCCTTTCGGTATGGTTAAAATCCTCACCAAATGTCCTTTCGGTATGGTTAAAATCCTCACCAAATCTCATTTCAGTATGGTTAAAATCCTCACCAAATCTCCTTTCGGTATGGTTAAAATCCTCACCAAATCTCCGTTCGGTATGGTTAAAATCCTCACCAAATATCCTTTCGGTATGGTGAAAATCCTCACCAAATATCCTTTCAGTATGGTTAAAATCCTCACCAAATCTCCGTTCGGTATGGTTAAAATCCTCACCAAATGTCCTTTCGGTATGGTTAAAATCCTCACCAAATATCCTTTCAGTATGGTTAAAATCCTCACCAAATATCCTTTTGGTATGGTTAAAATCCTCACCTAATCTCCTTTCCGTATTGTTAAAATCCTCACCAAATCTCCTTTCAGTATGGTTAAAATCCTCACCAAATATCCTTTAAGTATGGTTAAAATCCTCATCAAATGTCCTTTCGTTATGTTTAAAATCCTCACCAAATCTCCTTTCGGTATGGTTAAAATCCTCACCAAATATCCTTTCAGTATGGTTAAAATCGTCACCAAATCTCCTTTCGTTATGTTTAAAATCCTCACCAAATCTCCTTTCGGTATGGTTAAAATCCTCACCAAATCTCCTTTCAGTATGGTTAAAATCGTCACAAAATCTCCTTTCAATATGGTTAAAATCCTCACCAAATCTCCTTTCGGTATGGTTAAAATCCTCACCAAATCTCCTTTCGGTATAGTTAAAATCCTCACCAAATGTCCTTTTGGTATGGTTAAAATCACCAAATGTCCTTTCAGTATGGTTAAAATCCTCACCAAATCTCCTCTCGGTATGGTTAAAATCCTCAGCAATTATCCTTTCGGTATGGTTAAAATCCTCACCAAATCTCCTCTCGGTATGGTTGAAATCCTCACCAAAACTCCTATCAGTATGTTTAAAATCCTTACCAAATATCCTTTCGGTATGGTTAAAATCCTCACCAAATCTCCTTTCAGTATGGTTAAAATCCTCACCAAATGTCCTTTCAGTATGGTTAAAATCCTCACTAAATGTTCTTTTGGTATGGTTAAAATCCTCAACTAATCTCCTTTCAGTATGGTTAAAATCCTCACCAAATGTCCTTTCAGTATGGTTTAAATCCTCACCAAATCTCCTTTCGGTATGGTTAAAATCCTCACCAAATCTCCTTTCGGTATGGTTAAAATCACCACCAAATCTCCTTTCGGTATGGTTAAAATCCTCACCAAATGTCCTTTCGATATGGTTAAAATCCTCACCAAATATCCTTTCGGTATGGTTAAAATCCTCACCAAATCTCCTTTCGGTATGGTTAAAATCCTCACCTAATATCCTTTCGGTATGGTTAAAATCATCACCAAATCTCCGTTCAATATGGTTAAAATCCTCACCTAATCTCCTTTTGGTATGGTTAAAATCCTCACCAAATATCCTTTCGGTATGGTTAAAATCCTCACCAAATCTCCTTTCGGTATGGTTAAAATCCTCACCAAATCTCCTTTCGGTATAGTTAAAATCCTCACCAAATGTCCTTTCGGTATGGTTAAAATCACCAAATGTCCTTTCAGTATGGTTAAAATCCTCACCAAATCTCCTCTCGGTATGGTTAAAATCCTCACCAAATATCCTTTCGGTATGATTAAAATCCTCACCAAATCTCCTCTCGGTATGGTTGAAATCCTCACCAAAACTCCTATCAGTATGTTAAAATCCTTACCAAATATCCTTTCGGTATGGTTAAAATCCTCACCAAATCTCCTTTCAGTATGGTTAAAATCCTCACCAAATGTCCTTTCAGTATGGTTAAAATCCTCACTAAATGTTCTTTTGGTATGGTTAAAATCCTCAACAAATCTCCTTTCAGTATGGTTAAAATCCTCACCAAATGTCCTTTCAGTATGGTTAAAATCCTCACCAAATCTCCTTTCGGTATGGTTAAAATCCTCACCAAATCTCCTTTCGGTATGGTTAAAATCATCACCAAATCTCCTTTCGGTATGGTTAAAATCCTCACCAAATGTCCTTTCGGTATGGTTAAAATCCTCACCAAATATCCTTTCGGTATGGTTAAAATCCTCACCAAATCTCCTTTCGGTATGGTTAAAATCCTCACCAAATGTCCTTTCCGTATGATTAAAATCCTCACCAAATCTCCTTTGTGTATGGTTAAAATCCTCACCAAATATCCTTTCAGTATGGTTAAAATCCTCACCAAATATCCTTTCAGTATGGTTAAAATCCTCACCAAATCTCCTTTTGGTATGGTTAAAATCCTCACCAAATCTCCTTTCAATATGGTTAAAATGCTCACCAAATCTCCTTTCGGTATGGTTAAAATCCTCACCAAATATCCTTTCAGTATGGTTAAAATCCTCACCAAATATCCTTTTGGTATGGTTAAAATCCTCACCAAATCTCATTTCGGTATGGTTAAAATCCTCACCAAATCTCCTTTCGGTATGGTTAAAATGCTCACCAAATCTCCTTTCGGTATGGTTAAAATCCTCACCAAATGTTCTTTCGGTATGGTTAAAATCCTCACCAAATGTCCTTTTGGTATGGTTAAAATTCTCACCAAATCTCATTTCGGTATGGTTAAAATCCGCGCCAAATGTCCTTTCGGTATGGTTAAAATCCTTACCAAATGTCCTTTCGGTATGGTTAAAATCCTCACCTAATCTCCTTTCGGTATGGTTAAAATCCTCACCAAATGTCCTTTCGGTATGGTTAAAATCCTCACCTAATCTCCTTTCGGTATGGTTAAAATCCGCGCCAAATGTCCTTTCGGTATGGTTAAAATCCTTACCAAATCTCCTTTCAATATGGTTAAAATGCTCACCAAATCTCCTTTCGGTATGGTTAAAATCCTCACCAAATATCCTTTCAGTATGGTTAAAATCCTCACCAAATATCCTTTTGGTATGGTTAAAATCCTCACCAAATCTCATTTCGGTATGGTTAAAATCCTCACCAAATCTCCTTTCGGTATGGTTAAAATGCTCACCAAATCTCCTTTCGGTATGGTTAAAATCCTCACCAAATGTTCTTTCGGTATGGTTAAAATCCTCACCAAATGTCCTTTTGGTATGGTTAAAATTCTCACCAAATCTCATTTCGGTATGGTTAAAATCCGCGCCAAATGTCCTTTCGGTATGGTTAAAATCCTTACCAAATGTCCTTTCGGTATGGTTAAAATCCTCACCTAATCTCCTTTCGGTATGGTTAAAATCCTCACCAAATGTCCTTTCGGTATGGTTAAAATCCTCACCTAATCTCCTTTCGGTATGGTTAAAATCCGCGCCAAATGTCCTTTCGGTATGGTTAAAATCCTCACCAAATCTCCTTTCGGTATGGTTAAAATCCTCACCAAATGTCCTTTCGGTATGGTTAAAATCCTCACCTAATCTCCTTTCGGTATGGTTAAAATCCTCACCAAATGTCCTTTCGGTATGGTTAAAATCCTCACCTAATCTCCTTTCGGTATGGTTAAAATCCTTACCAAATGTCCTTTCGGTATGGTTAAAATCCTCACCTAATCTCCTTTCGGTATGGTTAAAATCCTCACCAAATCTCCTTTCGGTATGGTTAAAATCCTCACCAAATCTCCTTTTGGTATGGTTAAAATCCTCACCAAATGTCCTTTCGGGATGGTTAAAATCCTCACCAAATATCCTTTCGGTATGGTTAAAATCCTCACCAAATATCCTTTCAGTATGGTTAAAATCCTCACCAAATCTCCTTTCAGTATGGTTAAAATCGTCACCAAATCTCCTTTCGATATGGCTAAAATCGTCACCAAATCTCCTTTCAATATGGTTAAAATCCTCACTAAATCTCCTTTCGGTATGGTTAAAATCATCACCAAATCTCCTTTCGGTATGGTTAAAATCCTCACCAAATGTCCTTTCGGTATGGTTAAAATCCTCACCAAATTTCCTTTCGGTATGGTTAAAATCACCAAATGTCCTTTCAGTATGGTGAAAATCCTCACCAAATGTCCTTTCGGTATGGTTAAAATCACCAAATGTCCTTTCAGTATGGTTAAAATCCTCACCAAATCTCCTCTCGGTATGTTTAAAATCCTCACCAAATCTCCATTCAGTATGGTTAAAATCCTCACCAAATATCCTTTCGGTATGGTTAAAATCCTCACCAAATCTCCATTCAGTATGGTTAAAATCCTCACCAAATATCCTTTCGGTATGGTTAAAATCCTCACCAAATCTCCTTTCGGTATGGTTAAAATCCTCACCAAATGTCCTTTCAGTATGGTTAAAATCCTCACCAAATCTCCTTTGTGTATGGTTAAAATCCTCACCAAGTATCCTTTCAGTATGGTTAAAATCCTCACCAAATATCCTTTCAGTATGGTTAAAATCCTCACCAAATCTCCTTTCGGTATGGTTAAAATCCTCACCAAATATCCTTTCAGTATGGTTAAAATCCTCATCAAATCTCCTTTCGGTATGGTTAAAATCCTCACCAAATGTCCTTTCGGTATGGTTAAAATCCTCACCAAATCTCCTTTCGGTATGGTTAAAATCCTCACCAAATGTCCTTTCGGTATGGTTAAAATCCTCACCAAATCTCCTTTCGGTATGGTTAAAATCCTCACCAAATGTCCTTTCGGTATGGTTAAAATCCTCACCAAATGTCCTTTCGGTATGGTTAAAATCCTCACCTAATCTCCTTTCGGTATGGTTAAAATCCTCACCAAATCTCTTTTCGGTATGGTTAAAATCCTCACCAAATGTCCTTTCGGTATGGTTAAAATCCTCACCAAATGTCCTTTCGGTATGGTTAAAATCCTCACCAAATCTCATTTCTGTATGGTTAAAATCCTCACCAAATCTCCTTTCGGTATGGTTAAAATCCTCACTAAATCTCCGTTCGGTATGGTTAAAATCCTCACCAAATATCCTTTCAGTATGGTTAAAATCCTCACCAAATATCCTTTTGGTATGGTTAAAATCCTCACCTAATCTCCTTTCGGTATTGTTAAAATCCTCACCAAATCTCCTTTCAGTATGGTTAAAATCCTCACCAAATATCCTTTAAGTATGGTTAAAATCCTCACCAAATGTCCTTTCGTTATGTTTAAAATCCTCAACAAATCTCCTTTCAGTATGGTTAAAATCCTCACCAAATATCCTTTCAGTATGGTTAAAATTGTCACCAAATCTCCTTTCGGTATGGTTAAAATCCTCACCAAATCTCCTTTCGGTGTGGTTAAATTCCTCACCAAATATCCTTTCAGCATGGTTAAAATCCTCACCAAATGTCCTTTCGTTATGTTTAAAATCCTCACCAAATCTCCTTTCGGTATGGTTAAAATCCTCACCAAATCTCCTTTCAGTATGGTTAAAATCGTCACAAAATCTCTTTTCAATATGGTTAAAATCCTCACCAAATCTCCTTTCGGTATGGTTAAAATCCTCACCAAATCTCCTTTCGGTATAGTTAAAATCCTCACCAAATGTCCTTTTGGTATGGTTAAAATCACCAAACGTCCTTTCAGTATGGTTAAAATCCTCACCAAATGTCCTTTCGGTATGGTTAAAATCACCAAATGTCCTTTCAGTTTGGTTAAAATCCTCACCAAATCTCCTCTCGGTATGGTTAAAATCCTCACCAAATATCCTTTCGGTATGGTTAAAATCCTCACCAAATCTCCTCTCGGTATGGTTGAAATCCTCACCAAAACTCCTATCAGTATTTTTAAAATCCTTACCAAATGTCCTTTCGGTATGGTTAAAATCCTCACCAAATCTTCTTTCAGTATGGTTAAAATCCTCACCAAATGTCCTTTCAGTATGGTTAAAATCCTCACTAAATGTTCTTTTGGTATGGTTAAAATCCTCAACAAATCTCCTTTCAGTATGGTTAAAATCCTCACCAAATGTCCTTTCAGTATGGTTAAAATCCTCACCAAATCTCCTTTCGGTATGGTTAAAATCCTCACCAAATCTCCTTTCGGTATGGTTAAAATCATCACCAAATGTCCTTTCAGTATGGTTAAAATCCTCACCAAATCTCCTTTGTGTATGGTTAAAATCCTCACCAAGTATCCTTTCAGTATGGTTAAAATCCTCATCAAATATCCTTTCAGTATGGTTAATATCCTCACCAAATCTCCTTTCGGTATGGTTAAAATCCTCACCAAATATCCTTTCAGTATGGTTAAAATCCTCACCAAATATCCTTTCGGTATGGTTAAAATCCTCACCAAATCTCCTTTCGGTATGGTTAAAATCCTCACCAAATGTCCTTTCGGTATGGTTAAAATCCTCACCAAATGTCCTTTCGGTATGGTTAAAATCCTCACCAAATGTCCTTTCGGTATGGTTAAAATCCTCACCAAATGTCCTTTCGGTATGGTTAAAATCCTCACCAAATCTCCTTTCGGTATGGTTAAAATCCTCACCAAATCTCTTTTCGGTATGGTTAAAATCCTCACCAAATGTCCTTTCGGTATGGTTAAAATCCTCACCAAATATCCTTTCGGTATGGTTAAAATCCTCACCAAATATCCTTTCAGTATGGTTAAAATCCTCACCAAATCTCCTTTCAGTATGGTTAAAATCCTCACCAAATCTCCTTTCGATATGGTTAAAATCGTCACCAAATCTCCTTTCAATATGGTTAAAATCCTCACTAAATCTCCTTTCGGTATGGTTAAAATCATCACCAAATCTCCTTTCGGTATGGTTAAAATCCTCACCAAGTCTCTTTTCGGTATGGTTAAAATCCTCACCAAATGTCCTTTCGGTATGGTTAAAATCCTCACCAAATATCCTTTCGGTATGGTTAAAATCCTCACCAAATATCCTTTCGGTATGGTTAAAATCCTCACCAAATCTCCTTTCAGTATGGTTAAAATCCTCACCAAATCTCCTTTCAATATGGTTAAAATCGTCACCAAATCTCCTTTCAATATGGTTAAAATCCTCACTAAATCTCCTTTCGGTATGGTTAAAATCCTCACCAAATGTCCTTTCGGTATGGTTAAAATGCTCACCAAATTTCCTTTCGGTATGGTTAAAATCACCAAATGTCCTTTCAGTATGGTGAAAATCCTCACCAAATGTCCTTTCGGTATGGTTAAAATCACCAAATGTCCTTTCAGTATGGTGAAAATCCTCACCAAATGTCCTTTCGGTATGGTTAAAATCACCAAATGTCCTTTCAGTATGGTTAAAATCCTCACCAAATATCCTTTCGGTATGGTTAAAATCCTCACCAAATCTCCTCTCAGTATGGTTAAAATCCTCACCAAATCTCCTTTCAGTATGGTTAAAATCCTCACCAAATCTCCTTTCAGTATGGTTAAAATCCTCACCAAATCTCCTTTCAGTATGGTTAAAATCCTCACCAAATGTCCTTTCAGTATGGTTAAAATCCTCACTAAATGTTCTTTTGGTATGGTTAAAATCCTCAACAAATCTCCTTTTTAAAATACTTGCTGCACTTGCCCACTTCTCGGCCTGTAGAACCTTACTGGGGGCTGGGTCAGTGATTCCTCCCACTTCAGCACCCTGGGAGATATATGGCGTCTGGCCAAAACTTAGCCTTAAGTCTCTTCAACTTACCTCTGGTAAAGTGAATTCAACACCTTTTATGGTCTTGGATCTCTCGTGAAGTTGGACAACAAATCAGTGTTATCCTCTAGAGAATAGTTCTAGAAAATATTAGTTTAACGTTTCAACCGTTTTGCCTTACTTCAGGTAACCTTCATCTCATTCTGACTTCCCTTTTACTATCCTGATACTGGAGGAATGTTTTCCTATAATGCTGTGATATATTTTCCAGCCCCTTTCTCCAGGCTCCATTTTTCACCTTTTTACTGAACCAGGTTAAATTGCTGACCACTACGAGCTCTCCCTCCTCTGTCCCATCGCTTTGTGTACTTTGTTTGCCTTTCTTATTCCCAGTGCCCTCTCCCTGCTCCTCCATTTTGGGGCCTGCTCGTTTAGTTTACACTTGCTGTTCTTGTTCATATTTACCCTTTATACTCAACATGATTGTTTGAAAAGTTCTCAATTTTGCGCAACCGAGATACTTTCAGTGACATTTCCTCCAGTTCATCCCTTTGAAGTTGTCCTTTTTGAACTGCCATGTTTTTATTCTGCCATTTACCAGACTATTAAATGTAAGCACATTGTGTTCACTAGCTCCTGGAGGCCCCATTACTACTACATTATGGATGTTAAGCTGATCACTTGTAAGATTCAGGTCTCGCCTTGAGTCAGCCACAATCAGGTCTAACACATTGGCCCTGATATTTACGGGGAAGCGGAGATGGAATGGTTGGGGCAGGTTTAGTGGCCAGGAAATCCAGAGGTACGGGTTTCCCAGAGGTTCTGCCGAATTTAACAGCAGGACCTGATTAACATTTTTGGACTCCATTTCCTGGCTGCAGCCAGCCAGATTGAGAGGCTGTCTGGCTAACGGGTGGGATAGAGGTTGGGAAGGACAGAGAGTGAACCTCTAACGAGTGAAGTGCTAACAGAGTGAGGACTTTCAACTGGGAATTTGGTGAGTGTGGGAATTAGGTGCAGAGGGGGAAGGAGGTGCTGAGTGATTTAAACCAAAGAACTATAGACCAAGACTGAGCGGATCATAAAGGGAGTCTCAAGAGGAATCAAATCAAGGCAAGGAGGAGTGCCGAGTAAGTCAGTAAATATTTATCAGTAAGATGAAGCAGAAAAAAGGGGGTGTATGACAGATGTCAGGTTGATAACACAAGTGAGAACCAGGCAGAATAGAGAAAGTTCAGAGGGGAAGTGAAAAAGGAAATAAGAGGGGCAAAGAGAGAGTATGAAAATAGACTGGCGGCCAATATAAAAGGGAATCCAAAAGTCTTCTACAGGCATGTAAATAGTAAATGGGTAGTAAGAGGAGGGGTGGGGCCGATTAGGGACCATAAAGGAGATCTACTAATGGAGGCAGTGGGCATGGTCGAGGTACTAAATGAGTACATTGCATCTGTCTTTACCGAGGAAGAAGATGCTCAGTAAAGGAAGATCTAGTTGAGATACTGGATGGGCTAAAAATTGATAAAGAGGAGGTACTAGAAGGCTAGCTGTACTTAAAGTAGATAAGTCACCCGATCCGGATGGGATGCACTCTAGGTTGCTGAGGGAAGTAAGGGGGGAAATTGCGGAGGTACTGGTCATAATCTTCCAAACATCCTTAGATACCGGGGGTGGTGTCAGAGGACTGGAGAATGCAAATGTTACACCCTTGTTCAAAAAAAGGGTGTAAGGATAAACCCAGCAACTATAGGCCAGTCAGTTTAACCTCGGTGATGGGGAAACTTTTAGAAATGATAATCTGGGACAGAATTAACAGTCACTTGGACAAGTGTGGATTGATTAGGGAAAGCCTGCACGGATTTGTTAAAGGCAAATCATGTTTAACTAACTTGATTGAGTTTTTTGATGAGATAACTAAGAGGGTAGATGAGGGCAATGCAGTTGATGTGCTGTATATGGACTTTCAAAGGGCATTTGATAAAGTGCCGCATAATAGACTTGTCATCAAGATTGAAGCCCATGGAATAAAAGGGGCAGTAGCAACATGGATACAGAATTGGCTAAGTAACAGGAAACAGAGAGTAGTGGTGAACGGTTGTTTTTCGGACTGGAGGGAGGCGTACAGTGGTGTTCCCCAGGGGTCAGTGCTGGGACCACTGCTTTTCTTGATATATATTAATAACTTGGACTTGGGTGCAGAGGGCACAATTTCCAAATTTGCAGATGACATAAAACTTGGAAGTGTAGTAAACAGTGAGGAGGATAGTGATAGACTTCAAGAGGATATAGACAGGCTGGTGACAAGGGCGGACACATGGCAGATGAAATTTAACGCAGAAAAATGTGAAGTGATACATTTCAGTAGGAAGAACGAGGAGAGGCAATATAAACTAGAGGGCACAACTCTAAAAGGGGTACAGGAACAGAGTGATCTGGGGGTATATATACACAAATCATTAAAGGTGGCAGGGCAGGTTGAGAAACTGGTTAAAAAAGCATACGGGATCCTGGGCTTTATAAATAGAGGCATAGAGTACAAAAGTATGGAAGTCATGATGAACCTTTATAAAACACTGGTTCGGCCACAGCTGGAGTATTGTGTCCAGTTCTGGGCACCGCACTTTAGGAAAGATGTGAAGGCCTTAGAGAGGGTGCAGAAGAGATTTACTAGAATGATTCCTGGGATGAGGGACTTCAGTTATGTGGATAGACTGGAGAAGCTGGGATTGTTCTCCTTGGAACAGAGACGGTTGTGAGGAGATTTGATCGAGGTATTCAAAATCATGAAGGGTCCAGACAGAGTAGATAGAGAGAAACTGTTCCCATTGGCGGAAGGGTCAAGAACCAGAGTGCATAGATTTAAGGTGATTGACAAAAGAACCAAAGGTGACATGAGGAAAAACTTTTTTACACAACAAATGGTTAGGATCTGGAATGCACTGCCTGAGGGGGTAGTGGAGGCAGATTCAATCATGGCCTTCAAAAGGGAACTGGATAAACACTTGAAAGGGAAAAATTTGCAGGGCTTTGGGAAGAGGGCGGGGGAGTGGGACTAGCTGGATTGCTCTTACATGGAGCTGGCATGGACTCGATGGGCCAAATGGACTCCTTCCATGCTGTAACCTTTCTATGATTCTATGATTTAGTTCATTGGCTAGTGGTTATTTATGGTTATTGGGGATAACAGGAAGGGGAACAGTGACCGAGAGCAGGAGGAGTGGGACCAGTGACCGAGAGCAGGAGGAGAGGGACCAGTGACCGAGGGCAGGAGGAGAGGGACCGGTGACCGAGAGCAGGAGGAGAGGGACCGGTGACCGAGAGCAGGAGGAGAGGGACCGGTGACCGAGAGCAGGAGGAGAGGGACCGGTGACCGAGAGCAGGAGGAGAGGGATCAGTGACCGAGAGCAGGAGGAGAGGGACCAGTGACCGAGAGCTGGAGGAGAGGGACCAGTGACCGAGAGCAGGAGGAGAGGGACCGGTGACCGAGAGCAGGAGGAGAGGGACCGGTGACCGAGAGCAGGAGGAGAGGGACCAGTGACCGAGGGCAGGAGGAGAGGGACCAGTGACCGAGAGCAGGAGGAGAGGGACCAGTGACCGAGAGGAGGAGGAGAGGGACCAGTGACCGAGAGCAGGAGGGCGGGACCAGTGACCGAGAGCAGGAGGAGAGGGACCGGTGACCGAGAGCAGGAGGAGAGGGACCGGTGACCGAGAGCAGGAGGAGAGGGACCGGTGACCGAGAGCAGGAGGAGAGGGATCAGTGACCGAGAGCAGGAGGAGAGGGACCAGTGACCGAGAGCAGGAGGAGAGGGACCAGTGACCGAGGGCAGGAGGAGAGGGACCGGTGACCGAGAGCAGGAGGAGAGGGACCATTGACCGAGAGCAGGAGGAGAGGGACCGGTGACCGAGAGCAGGAGGAGAGGGACCAGTGACCGAGAGCAGGAGGAGAGGGACCAGTGACCGAGAGCAGGAGGGCGGGACCAGTGACCGGGAGCAGGAGGAGAGGGACCAGTGACCGAGAGCAGGAGGAGAGGGACCAGTGACCGAGAGCAGGAGGAGAGGGACCAGTGACCGAGAGCAGGAGGAGAGGGACCAGTGACCGAGGGCAGGAGGAGAGGGACCAGTGACCGAGAGCAGGAGGAGAGGGACCAGTGACCGAGAGCAGGAGGAGAGGGACCAGTGACCGAGGGCAGGAGGAGAGGGACCAGTGACCGAGAGCAGGAGGAGAGGGACCAGTGACCGAGAGCAGGAGGAGAGGGACCAGTGACCGAGGGCAGAAGGAGAGGGACCGGTGACCGAGAGCAGGAGGAGAGGGACCGGTGACCGAGAGCAGGAGGAGAGGGACCAGTGACCGAGGGCAGGAGGAGAGGGACCAGTGACCGAGAGCAGGAGGAGAGGGGCCAGTGACCGAGAGCAGGAGGAGAGGGACCAGTGACCGAGAGCAGGAGGAGAGGGACCAGTGACCGAGGGCAGGAGGAGAGGGACCGGTGACCGAGAGCAGGAGGAGAGGGACCGGTGACCGAGAGCAAGAGGAGAGGGACCTGTGACCGAGAGCAGGAGGAGAGGGACCAGTGACCGAGAGCAGGAGGAGAGGGACCGGTGACCGAGAGGAGGAGGAGAGGGACCAGTGACCGAGAGCAGGAGGAGAGGGACCAGTGACCGAGAGCAGGAGGAGAGGGACCGGTGACCGAGAGCAGGAGGAGAGGGACCGGTGACCGATAGCAGGAGGAGAGGGACCGGTGACCGAGGGCAGGAGGAGAGGGACCGGTGACCGAGAGCAGGAGGAGACGGACCGGTGACCGAGAGCAGGAGGAGAGGGACCGGTGACCGAGAGCAGGAGGAGAGGGACCAGTGACCGAGGGCAGGAGGAGAGGGACCAGTGACCGAGGGCAGGAGGAGAGGGACCGGTGACCGAGAGCAGGAGGAGAGGGACCAGTGACCGAGAGCAGGAGGAGAGGGACCAGTGACCAAGGGCAGCAGGAGAGGGACCGGTGACCGAGAGCAGGAGGAGAGGGACCAGTGACCGAGAGCAGGAGGAGAGGGACCAGTGACCGAGAGCAGGAGGAGAGGGACCGGTGACCGAGAGCAGGAGGAGAGGGACCAGTGACCGAGAGCAGGAGGAGAGGGAGCAGTGACCGAGAGCAGGAGGAGAGGGAGCAGTGACCGAGAGCAGGAGGAGAGGGACCAGTGACCGAGAGCAGGAGGAGAGGGACCAGTGACCGAGAGCAGGAGGAGAGGGACCAGTGACCGAGAGCAGGAGGAGAGGGACCAGTGACCGAGAGCAGGAGGAGAGGGACCAGTGACCGAGGGCAGGAGGAGAGGGACCAGTGACCGAGAGCAGGAGGAGAGGGACCAGTGACCGAGGGCAGGAGGAGAGGGACCAGTGACCGAGAGCAGGAGGAGAGGGACCGGTGACCGAGAGCAGGAGGAGTGGGACCGGTGACCGAGGGCAGGAGGAGAGGGACCAGTGACCGAGAGCAGGAGGAGAGGGACCAGTGACCGAGGGCAGGTGGAGAGGGACCAGTGACCGAGAGCAGGAGGAGAGGGACCAGTGACCGAGAGCAGGAGGAGAGGGACCAGTGACCGAGAGCAGGAGGAGAGGGACCGGTGACCGAGGGCAGGAGGAGAGGGACCAGTGACCGAGAGCAGGAGGAGAGGGACCAGTGACCGAGGGCAGGAGGAGAGGGACCAGTGACCGAGAGCAGGAGGAGAGGGACCAGTGACCGAGGGCAGGAGGAGAGGGACCAGTGACCGAGAGCAGGAGGAGAGGGACCAGTGACCGAGAGCAGGAGGAGAGGGACCAGTGACCGAGAGCAGGAGGAGAGGGACCAGTGACCGAGGGCAGGAGGAGAGGGACCAGTGACCGAGGGCAGGAGGAGAGGGACCAGTGACCGAGGGCAGGAGGAGAGGGACCGGTGACCGAGAGCAGGAGGAGAGGGACCGGTGACCGAGGGCAGGAGGAGAAGGACCGGTGACCGAGAGCAAGAGGAGAGGGACCGGTGACCGAGAGCAGGAGGAGAGGGACCGGTGACCGAGGGCAGGAGGAGAGGGACCGGTGACCGAGAGCAGGAGGAGAGGGACCGGTGACCGAGGGCAGGAGGAGAGGGACCAGTGACCGAGAGCAGGAGGAGAGGGACCGGTGACCGAGAGCAGGAGGATAGGGACCGGTGACCGAGAGCAGGAGGAGAGGGACCGGTGACCGAGGGCAGGAGGAGAGGGACCGGTGACCGAGAGCATGAGGAGAGGGACCGGTGACCGAGAGCAGGAGGAGAGGGACCGGTGACCGAGAGCAGGAGGAGAGGGACCAGTGACCGAGAGCAGGAGGAGAGGGAGCGGTGACCGAGAGCAGGAGGAGAGGGACCAGTGACCAAGAGCAGGAGGAGAGGGACCGGTGACCGAGGGCAGGAGGAGAGGGACCGGTGACCGAGAGCAGGAGGAGAGGGACCGGTGACCGAGGGCAGGAGGAGAGGGACCAGTGACCGAGAGCAGGAGGAGAGGGACCGGTGACCGAGGGCAGGAGGAGAGGGACCGGTGACCGAGAGCAGGAGGAGAGGGACCGGTGACCAAGAGCAGGAGGAGAGGGACCGGTGACCGAGGGCAGTAGGAGAGGGACCAGTGACCGAGAGCAGGAGGAGAGGGACCAGTGACCGAGAGCAGGAGGAGAGGGACCAGTGACCGAGAGCAGGAGGAGAGGGACCAGTGACCGAGAGCAGGAGGAGAGGGACCGGTGACCGAGGGGAGGAGGAGAGGGACCAGTGACCGAGAGCAGGAGGAGAGGGACCAGTGACCGAGGGCAGGAGGAGAGGGACCAGTGACCGAGAGCAGGAGGAGAGGGACCAGTGACCGAGAGCAGGAGGAGAGGGACCAGTGACCGAGAGCAGGAGGAGAGGGACCAGTGACCGAGGGCAGGAGGAGAGGGACCAGTGACCGAGAGCAGGAGGAGAGGGACCAGTGACCGAGAGCAGGAGGAGAGGGACCAGTGACCGAGAGCTGGAGGAGAGGGACCAGTGACCGAGGGCAGGAGGAGAGGGACCAGTGACCGAGAGCAGGAGGAGAGGGACCAGTGACCGAGAGCAGGAGGAGAGGCACCAGTGACCGAGAGCAGGAGGTGAGGGACCAGTGACCGAGAGCAGGAGGAGAGGGACCAGTGACCGAGAGCAGGAGGAGAGGGATCAGTGACCGAGGGCAGGAGGAGAGGGACCAGTGACCGAGGGCAGGAGGAGAGGGACCAGTGACCGAGGGCAGGAGGAGAGGGACCGGTGACCGAGGGCAGGAGGAGAGGGACCGGTGGCCGAGGGCAGGAGGAGAGGGACCGGTGACCGAGGGCAGGAGGAGAGGGACCAGTGACCGAGGGCAGGAGGAGAGGGACCAGTGACCGAGGGCAGGAGGAGAGCGACCAGTGACCGAGGGCAGGAGGAGAGGGACCAGTGACCGAGGGCAGGAGGAGAGGGACCAGTGACCGAGGGCAGGAGGAGAGGGACCAGTGACCGAGGGCAGGAGGAGAGGGACCAGTGACCGAGGGCAGGAGGAGAGGGACCGGTGGCCGAGAGCAGGAGGAGAGGGACCAGTGACCGAGAGGAGGGCGGGACCAGTGAACGAGAGCAGGAGGAGAGGGACCAGTGACCGAGAGCAGAAGGAGAGGGACCAGTGACCGAGAGCAGGAGGAGAGGGACCAGTGACCGAGGGCAGGAGGAGAGGGACCAGTGACCGAGAGCAGGAGGAGTGGGACCAGTGACCGAGAGCAGGAGGAGAGGGACCAGTGACCGAGAGGAGGAGGAGAGGGACCAGTGACCGAGAGCAGGAGGAGAGGGACCAGTGACCGAGAGCAGGAGGAGAGGGACCGGTGGCCGAGAGCAGGAGGAGAGGGACCAGTAACCGAGGGCAGGAGGAGAGGGACCAGTGACCGAGAGCAGGAGGAGAGGGACCGGTGGCCGAGAGCAGGAGGAGAGGGACCAGTAACCGAGGGCAGGAGGAGAGGGACCGGTGACCGAGGGCAGGAGGAGAGGGGCCAGTGACCGAGGGCAGGAGGAGAGGGACCAGTAACCGAGGGCAGGAGGAGAGGGACCGGTGACCGAGGGCAGGAGGAGAGGGACCAGTGACCGAGAGCAGGAGGAGAGGGACCAGTGACCGAGAGCAGGAGGAGAGGGACCGGTGGCCGAGAGCAGGAGGAGAGGGACCAGTGACCGAGGGCAGGAGGAGAGGGACCAGTGACCGAGAGCAGGAGGAGAGGGACCAGTGACCGAGAGCAGGAGGAGAGGGACCAGTGACCGAGAGCAGGAGGAGAGGGACCAGTGACCGAGAGCAGGAGGAGTGGGACCAGTGACCGAGGGCAGGAGGAGAGCGACCAGTGACCGAGGGCAGGAGGAGAGGGACCGGTGACCGAGGGCAGGAGGAGAGGGACCAGTGACCGAGGGCAGGAGGAGAGGGACCGGTGGCCGAGGGCAGGAGGAGAGGGACCGGTGACCGAGAGCAGGAGGAGAGGGACCGGTGACCGAGGGCAGGAGGAGAGGGACCGTTGACCGAGAGCAGGAGGAGAGGGACCGGTGACCGAGAGCAGGAGGAGAGGGACAAGTGACCGAGAGCAGGAGGAGAGGGACCAGTGACCGAGAGCAGGAGGAGAGGGACCAGTGACCGAGGGCAGGAGGAGAGGGACCAGTGACCGAGAGCAGGAGGAGAGGGACCGGTGACCGAGAGCAGGAGGAGAGGGACCAGTGACCGAGAGGAGGAGGAGAGGGACCAGTGACCGAGAGCAGGAGGAGAGGGACCGGTGACCGAGAGCTAGGAGGAGAGGGACCAGTGACCGAGAGCAGGAGGAGAGGGACCTGTGACCGAGAGCAGGAGGAGAGGGACCGTGACCGAGAGCAGGAGGAGAGGGACCTGTGACCGAGAGCAGGAGGAGAGGGACCAGTGACCGAGAGCAGAGGAGGGCCAGACGAGAGCAGAGGAGGACATTGACCGAGAGCAGGAGGAGAGGGACCAGTGACCGAGAGCAGGAGGAGAGGGACCAATGACCGAGAGCAGGAGGAGAGGGACCAGTGACCGAGGGCAGGAGGAGAGGGACCAGTGACCGAGAGCAGGAGGAGAGGGACCAGTGACCGAGAGCAGGAGGAGAGGGACCAGTGACCGAGAGCAGGAGGAGAGGGACCAGTGACCGAGAGCAGGAGGAGAGGGACCAGTGACCGAGAGCAGGAGGAGAGGGACCGGTGACCGAGAGCAGGAGGAGAGGGACCGGTGACCGAGAGCAGGAGGAGAGGGAGCAGTGACCGAGAGCAGGAGGAGAGGGACCAGTGACCGAGGGCAGGAGGAGAGGGACCAGTGACCGAGAGCAGGAGGAGAGGGAGCAGTGACCGAGAGCAGGAGGAGAGGGAGCAGTGACCGAGAGCAGGAGGAGAGGGACCAGTGACCGAGAGCAGGAGGAGAGGGAGCAGTGACCGAGAGCAGGAGGAGAGGGACCAGTGACCGAGAGCAGGAGGAGAGGGAGCAGTGACCGAGAGCAGGAGGAGAGGGAGCAGTGACCGAGAGCAGGAGGAGAGGGAGCAGTGACCGAGAGCAGGAGGAGAGGGAGCAGTGACCGAGAACAGGAGGAGAGGGAGCAGTGACCGAGAGCAGGAGGAGAGGGAGCAGTGACCGAGAGCAGGAGGAGAGGGACCAGTGACCGAGAGCAGGAGGAGAGGGACCAGTGACCGAGAGCAGGAGGAGAGGGACCAGTGACCGAGAGCAGGAGGAGAGGGACCAGTGACCGAGAGCAGGAGGAGAGGGACCAGTGACCGAGAGCAGGAGGAGAGGGAGCAGTGACCGAGAGCAGGAGGAGAGGGAGCAGTGACCGAGAGCAGGAGGAGAGGGACCAGTGACCGAGAGCAGGAGGAGAGGGACCAGTGACCGAGAGCAGGAGGAGAGGGAGCAGTGACCGAGAGCAGGAGGAGAGGGAGCAGTGACCGAGAGCAGGAGGAGAGGGAGCAGTGACCGAGAGCAGGAGGAGAGGGAGCAGTGACCGAGAGCAGGAGGAGAGGGACCAGTGACCGAGAGCAGGAGGAGAGGGAGCAGTGACCGAGAGCAGGAGGAGAGGGACCAGTGACCGAGAGCAGGAGGAGAGGGAGCAGTGACCGAGAGCAGGGCGGGGATATAAAGCTGAGAACAACTCAAACACAGGCAGAGGTTTGAAAGAGTGACATCAGAGGACAGCAGGTTGGTGACTGGTGGTGAGTCATAGATTTTTTGCTCTCTAAGCTGGAGGAGTGGTTTAAACTAGGAACCTGTAACTTGCTTATACTTTATTAAATTAATATCTTAAACTAGATAAATTAATGTAAACAATAACTAAAAATAAACCATATGAATTAATGACTTTAATTAAGTAAATATATAAAACAAGATTCGATCGGGATGGCAGTGCAGGTGGTGTGTTGTAACTGCAACATGTGGGAGTTTGTGGAGAGCAGAGTGATCCCAGGGAACCACATCTGCAGTAAGTTCTGTAACTCGAGGAACTTCGGCTCAGAGTTGTTGAGCTGGAGTCCGAGGTGCCGACATTGCGATGCATCAGGGAGGGGAGAATTACCTGGACACTTTAATCCAGGAGGCAGTCACATCCCTTAGGGTAGGTGGTGGTTTAGAGTTGGTCAGTGGTCAGGGACAGGAGGATGTGACTGTGACTCAGGCTGGTAAGGGGAACCCAGATGCAGTGAAGGAGGAGCCTCAGTCTTTGTCCTTGTCCAACAGGTACGAGGTGCTTGCTACCTGTGTGGATGAGAACAAAGACTGCAGGGAGGATGGGCAAATTGACCATGATACAGGAGGCCATTCAAGTGGGGGAGTAACAAGGAATGTGGTTGTGGTAGTGATAGGGGATAGTATAGTCAGGAGGATAGACACTGTTCTCTGCAGCCGCGACCAGGAGTCCCAAAGGCTGTGATGCCTGCCCGGTGCCAGGGTTACGGATATCGCCTCGCGGCTGGAAATGAACTTGGAGAAGGAGGGGGAGGATCCAGTTGTCGAGGTCCATGTAGGAACCAACAACATAGGTAGGACTGGGAATGAGGTTCTGCTGAGACAGTTTGAGGAGCCAGGGTCCAAATTAATAAGCAGAACCTCAAAGGTAATAATCTCTGGATTACTGCCTGATCCATGAGCAAATTGGCATAGGGACAAACAATGAGATGGTTAATTGTGCGGCTGAAAGAGTGGTGTGGGAGGTAGGGTTTTAATTCATGGGGCACTGGCACCAGTACTGGGGAAAGAGAGACCTGTTCCATTAGGACAGGCGCCACTTATGGCACGAAGAGAGATAAATGGGTTTGATCTAGTAGCCATTACTGAGACATGGTTGCAGAGTGACCAAGGTTGGGAACTAAATATTCCAGGGTACTTGACTTTTAGAAAAGACGGGCAGAATGGAAAAGGGGAAGGGGGTGGGGTAGCCCTGATAATAAAGGATGAGATAAGGACAATAGTGAGAAAGGATCTTAGCTCAGAAAATCAGGATGTGGAATCAGTGTGAGAGGAGCTAAGAAATAACAAGGGGCAGAAAACACTGGTGGGAGTAGTTTATAGGCCCCCTAACAGTAGTTATAGTGTTGGACAGAGTATTAATCAGGAATTTAGAGGAGCTTGTAACAAGGGTAATGTAATAATCGTGGGGACTTTAATCTTCATATAGACTGGGCAAATCAAATTGGTAAAAATAGTTCAGAGGACGAGTTCATGGAATGCATTCGAGACAGTTTCCTAGAACAATACGTCATGGAACCAACCAGGGAACAGGCTATTTTAGATCTTGACTTGTGTAATGAGATAGGGTTAATTAGTAATCTCATGTTTAAGGATCCTCTGGGGCAGAGTGATCATAATATGATAGAATTTCACATTGAGTTTGAGAATGATCTAGTTAAGTCCAAAACCAGGGTCTTAAATTTAAACAAAGCCAATTATGTAGGTATGAGGGGCGAGTTGGCGAAGGTAGATTGGGAAATTAAATTAAAAGATATGACGGTAGATAAACAATGGTGAACATTAAAAGAAATAATTCATAGTTCTCAATTAATGTACAATCCCTTGAGGAATAAAAACTCCACGAGAAAAGTGATCCAACCGTGACTAACTAGAGAAGTTAAGGATAGTATTAGATTAAAAGAAGAGGTTTATAATGTTGCCAAAAAGAGCAGTAAACCTGAGGATTGGGAGAGTTTTAGAAACCAGAAAAGGATGACCAAGAAATTGATAAAGGGAGAAAAAAGAATGAGAGTAAAGTAGCAAGAAATATAAAACCAGATTGTACGAGCTTCTACAAGTATGCAAAATGGAAGAGATTAGTGAAAGTAAACATGGGTCCCTTAGAGGCAGAGACAGGAGAAATTATAATGAGGAATAAGGAAATGGCAGAGACTTTAAACAAATATTTTGTATCTGTCTTCACAGTAGAAGATACAAAAACATACCGGAAATAGTGGGGAACCAATGGTCTAATGAGAGTGAGGAACTTAAAGTAATTAATATCAGTGGAGAAAAAGTACTGGAGAAATTAATGGGACTAAAAGCTGACAAATGCCCTGGACCTGATGGCCTCCATCCTAGGGTTCTAAAAGAGGTGGCTGCAGAGATAGTGGATGCATTGGTTGTGATCTTCCAGAATTCCCTAGATTCTAGAATGGTCCCAGTGGATTGGAAGGGAGCAAATGTAACCCCCGCTATTCAAGAAAGTAGTGGGGGGGAGAAAACAGGGAACTACAGGCCAGTTAGCCTGACATCAGTAGTAGGGAAAATGCTGGAATCTATTATTAAGGAAGTGGTAACAGGGCACTTAGAAAATCATAATATGATTAGGCAGAGTCAACATGGTTTATATGAAAGGGAAATCGTGTTTGACAAATTTATTAGTTTTTTGAGGATGTAACTAACAGGGTGGATAAAGGAGAACCAGTGGATGTAGTATATTTGGATTTTCAAAAGGCATTCGATAAGATGCCACACAAGAGGCTGTTACACAAGATTAGGGCTCATGGGATTGGGGGTAATATATTAGGGATCGGTTAAAGGACAGAAAACAGAGAGTAGGGATAAACAGGTCATTCTCAGGTTGGCAGGCTGTAACTAGTGGGGTGCCTCAAGGATCAGTGCTTG